>NW_028163998.1:0-23144 GCF_964263955.1 Coregonus lavaretus
CACTCCAATTCGCATACCGCCCAAACAGATCCACAGATGACGCAATCTATACTACACTCCACACTGCTCTCTCACACCTGGAAAAGAGGAACACCTATGTGAGTACGCCGTTCATTGACTACAGCTCAGTGTTCAACACTACAGTCCCCCTCCAAGCTCATCACAAAGCTAGGGACCCTGGGACTGAACACTTCCCTGTGCAACTGGGATCCTGGTCTTACTGACGGGCTGCCCCCTGGTGGTGAGGGTAGGTAACAACACATGACACGCTGACCGTCAACACAGGGGCCCCTCAGGGTTGTGTGCTTAGTCCCCTCCTGTACGCCCTGTTCACCCACGACTGTGCGGCCGTGCAC
Organism: Coregonus lavaretus; assembly: GCF_964263955.1. Classification (NCBI taxonomy): domain Eukaryota; kingdom Metazoa; phylum Chordata; class Actinopteri; order Salmoniformes; family Salmonidae; genus Coregonus; species Coregonus lavaretus. The sequence continues at coordinate 357 of NW_028163998.1, forward strand.
GACTACAACCTCCACCACCATCACTAAAACGACACGACGGTGGTAGGCCCGATCACAGACAACGATGAGACAGCCTACAGGGAGGTCAGAGACATGGCAGTGTGGTGCCAGGACAACAACAACAACAACAACAACAACCTCTCCCTCAACATGGCAAGACAAAAAGAGCTGATCACGGACTACATAGACGTTGCTGTAGTGGAGCGGGTCGAGAGCTCCAAGCTCCTCGGCGTCCACACCACCAAGGACTTAACGTGGTCCTCCCGCACCAGCATAGTTGTGAAGGCGGCACGACACCGCCCGTTCCCCCCTCGAGAGATTGAAAAGATTTGGCATTGGCCCCTCAAATCCTCAAAAAGGTTCTACAGCTGCACCACCGAGAGCATCTCGACTGGCTGCATCAGTGCGTGGTACGGCAACTGCACCGTCCTCGAATCGCAAAGGCGCTACAGAGGGCGGTGCAGACGACGGCCCAGTGGCATCACTGGGCACGAGCTCCCTGCCCATCCAGGACCTCTGTACCAGGCGGCGTCAGAGGAAGGACCCAGACACCCAAGCCATAGCCCTGTTCACTCTGCTACCGCACGGCAAGCGGTACCAGAGAGCCAAGTCTGGGACCAAAAGGCTCCTGAACAGCTTCTACCCCCAAGCCATAAGACCGCTGAACAGTTCATCAAAATGGCTACCAGGACTATTTTCATTGATCCTTTTTTGCACTGACTCTCTTTCACTGGACTCCACACACACACACACACACTGGGCTCTACCCACACACACACACACTTAAACTGACAGTCCAACACACACTACATACGCTCACACACAAAACACACACTCTTCACATACGCTGCTGCTACTCTGTTTATTATCTATCCTGATTGTCACTTTTACCCCTAACTACCTGTTCATATTACTACCTGGTACCCCTGCACATTGACTCGGTACCGGTACCCCTGCACATTGACACGGTACCGGTACCCCTGCACATTGACACGGTACCGGTACCCCTGCACATTGACACGGTACCGGTACCCCTGCACATTGACACGGTACCGGTACCCCTGCACATTGACTCGGTACCGGTACCCCTGCACATTGACACGGTACCGGTACCCCTGCACATTGACTCAGTACTGGTACCCCTGCACATTGACTCAGTATCGGTACCCCTGCACATTGACTCAGTATCGGTACCCCTGCACATTGACACGGTACCGGTACCCCTGCACATTGACTCGGTACCGGTACCCCTGCACAATGACTCAGTATCGGTACCCCTGCACATTGACACGGTACCGGTACCCCTGCACATTGACTCGGTACCGGTACCCCTGCACATTGACACGGTACCGGTACCCCTGCACATTGACTCAGTACTGGTACCCCTGCACATTGACTCAGTATCGGTACCCCTGCACATTGACTCAGTATCGGTACCCCTGCACATTGACTCGGTACCGGTACCCCTGCACATTGACACGGTACCGGTACCCCTGCACATTGACTCAGTACTGGTACCCCTGCACATTGACTCAGTATCGGTACCCCTGCACATTGACTCAGTATCGGTACCCCTGCACATTGACACGGTACCGGTACCCCTGCACATTGACTCGGTACCGGTACCCCTGCACAATGACTCAGTATCGGTACCCCTGCACATTGACACGGTACCGGTACCCCTGCACATTGACTCGGTACCGGTACCCCTGCACATTGACTCGGTACTGGTATTCCTGCACATACTTTTTAACTCTGCATTGTTGGGAATGGACTCATCAGTCAGCATTTCACTGTAAAGTCTACACTTGTTGTATTCAGCACTAGGATTTGATAGGGAGTCATTCGGGACACGGGTGGTGGGTTACCTTGAGGAGGTCGAGGATCTTCACACAGAGCTCATAGTCAAAGTTCCCATAGCTGGAGTTGGTCATGTCATAGATGAATATCAAGCCATCTCTCTGGGTGTCAACACTGGAGAGAGGAAGGGAGGGAGGGAGGGGGGAGTTTTCTGTTAAGTACATTAAAGGATTGAGAGGTGAAGGAGACAAAGATAGGACTAATTAAGGAGAGAGAGAGTAGGACTAATTAAGGAGAGAGAGTAGGACTAATTAAGGAGAGAGAGAGAGAAGGACTAATTAAGGAGAGAGAGGGTAGGACTAATTAAGGAGAGAGAGAAGGACTAATTAAGGAAAGAGAGAGTAGAACTAATTAAGGAGAGAGAGTAGGACTAATTAAGGAGAGAGAGAGAGAGAAGGACTAATTAAGGAGAGAGAGAGTAGGACTAATTAAGGAGAGAGAGTAGGACTAATTAAGGAGAGAGAGAGAGAGAGAAGGACTAATTAAGGAGAGAGAGAGAGAGAAGGACTAATTAAGGAGAAAGAGAGTAGGACTAGTTAAGGAGAGAGAGAAGGACTAATTAAGGAGAGAGAGAGTAGGACTAATTAAGGAGAGAGAGAGTAGGACTAGTTAAGGAGAGAGAGTAGGACTAGTTAAGGAGAGAGAGAGTAGGACTAGTTAAGGAGAGAGAGAGTAGGACTAATTAAGGAGAGAGAGAGAGGACTAATTAAGGAGAGAGAGAGTAGGACTAGTTAAGGAGAGAGAGTAGGACTAGTTAAGGAGAGAGAGAGTAGGACTAGTTAAGGAGAGAGAGAGTAGGACTAATTAAGGAGAGAGAGAGAGGACTAATTAAGGAGAGAGAGAGTAGGACTAGTTAAGGAGAGAGAGTAGGACTAGTTAAGGAGAGAGAGAGTAGGACTAGTTAAGGAGAGAGAGAGTAGGACTAATTAAGGAGAGAGAGAGAGAGGACTAATTAAGGAGAGAGAGAGTAGGACTAATTAAGGAGGGAGAGAGTAGGACTAATTAAGGAGAGAGAGAGTAGGACTAATTAAGGAGAGAGAGAGAAGGACTAATTAAGGAGCGAGAGAGTAGGACTAATTAAGGAGAGAGAGAGTAGGACTAGTTAAGGAGGGAGAGAGTAGGACTAGTTAAGGAGAGAGAGAGTAGGACTAGTTAAGGAGAGAGAGAGAGGACTAATTAAGGAGAGAGAGTAGGACTAATTAAGGAGAGCGAGAGTAGGACTAATTAAGGAGAGAGAAGGACTAATTAAGGAGAGAGAGAGAAGGACTAATTAAGGAGAGAGAGAGTAGGACTAATTAAGGAGAGAGAGAGTAGGACTAATTAAGGAGAGAGAGAGTAGGACTAATTAAGGAGAGAGAAGGACTAATTAAGGAGAGAGAGAGAAGGACTAATTAAGGAGAGAGTAGGACTAATTAAAGAGAGAGAGAGTCGGACTAATTAAGGAGAGAGAGAGTAGGACTAATTAAGGAGAGAGAGTAGGACTAATTAAGGAGAGAGAGTAGGACTAATTAAGGAGAGAGAGTAGGACTAATTAAGGAGAGAGAGTAGGACTAATTAAGGAGAGAGAGAGTAGGACTAATTAAGGAGAGAGAGTAGGACTAATTAAGGAGAGAGAGAGTAGGACTAATTAAGGAGAGAGTAGGACTAGTTAAGGAGAGAGAGAATGACTAATTAAGGGAGAGAGAGCGTAGGACTAGTTAAGGAAAGAGAAAGAGTAGGACTAGTTAAGGAGAGAGAGAAGGACTAATTAAGGGAGAGAGTAGGACTAATTAAGGAGAGAGGGTATGACTAATGAGCGAGAGGACTAATTAAGGAGTGATAGAGAGAGTAGAACTAATTAAGGAAAGAGAAAGAGAGTAGGACTAATTAAGGGAGAGTGTAGGACTAATTAAGGAGAGGGGGAGAGTGAGACTAATTAAGGAGAGAGAGAGGGAAAGATACAATTATGAAGTGGGAGAGAGGAGAGAGACCGAGAAAAAGAGAGAAATAAAAAGAGAGAAATAAAGAGGGGGGTTGTCACCTCTCAATGGCTTTGTCCAGCTGAAAGATGATAGCCTGCAGCACAGCCTTATGGGTAGTGACGTCAGGGCGGTGGAGACGAGCGGTGAACAGAGCCAGGGCAGCACCCTTAGCATCACGACCAGGCTGAAACACACAGAGCTTTACAGTAAACACAACAAGACAGCATTCTAGCAGATCTTTACTTAGTCCTCATGAGCTTTACTGTAAACACAACAAGACAGCATTCTAGCAGATCTTTACTTAGTCCTCATGAGCTTTACTGTAAACACAACAAGACAGCATTCTAGCAGATCTTTACTTAGTCCTCATGAGCTTTACTGTAAACACAACAAGACAGCATTCTAGCAGATCTTTACTTAGTCCTCATGAGCTTTACTGTAAACACAACAAGACAGCATTCTAGCAGATCTTTACTTAGTCCTCATGAGCTTTACAGTAAACACAACAAGACAGCATTCTAGTAGATATTTAGTTAGTCCTCATGAGCTTTACAGTAAACACAACAAGACAGCATTCTAGCAGATATTTAGTTAGTCCTCGTGAGCTTTACTGTAAACTAGACAGCATTCTAGCAGATCTTTACTTAGTCCTCATGAGCTCTACTGTAAACACAACAAGACAGCATTCTAGTAGATATTTAGTTAGTCCTCATGAGCTTTACTGTAAACTAGACAGCATTCTAGCAGATCTTTACTTAGTCCTCATGAGCTTTACAATAAACACATTTTTTACATTTTAGTCATTTTAGCAGACGCTCTTATCCAGAGCGACTTACAGTTTTAGTGAGTGCATGCGTTTTTCATACTGGCCCCCCCGTGGGAATCGAACCCACAACCCTGGCGTTGCAAGCGCCATGCTCTACCAACTGAGCTACAGGAGGCCTCAAACACAACAAGACAGCATTCTAGTAGATCTTTACTTGACAGTCCTCATGAGCTTTACTGTAAACACAACAAGACAGTAGATCTTTCCTTGACAGTCCTCTCTCTGAATGTTATTTTCTTTTTCTACCTCTTTTCTCACATCCTCTCTTCACTTCCGTCTTTCTACCTCTCCCTCCTTCCCTCCATCCCCCCCTCACTTCCTCTCTCTCTCTCTAATTGGTGAGGGTTTGTTCAGACAGCCCCATTCATCATAAGACAACCCCTCAGGGAAAGAGGTAGAGAAGGAGTCAGACGGAGGGTGAGAGGGCCTGCTGCCTGTCAGTTCCCTCTTCTCCTCTGTTCCTCCCTCCTCTGTTCCTCCCTCCCTCTGTTCCTCCCTCCTCTCTCCCTCCCTATTCTCTCCCATCCATCTTCTCTTCCCTCCCTCTTCTCGCCCTTCCTCTTCTCTCTCTCCCTCCCTCCCTCTTCTCTCCCTCCCTCTTCCCATCCCTCTTCTCTCTCTCCCTCCCTCTTCTCTCCCCTCCCTCCCTCTTCTCTCCCCTCCCTCCCTCTTCTCTACCATCCATCTTCTCTCCCCTCTCCCCTCCCTCCCTCTTCTCTCGCTCCCTCCCTCCCTCCCTCTTCTCTCCCATCCCTCTTCTCTCCCCTCCCTCCCCTCCCTCTTCTCTCCCATCCCTCTTGTCTTCTCTTCTCTGACCCTGTATATAGTATGGTATTGAACTGACCCTGTATATAGTATGGTATTGAACTGACCCTGTATATAGTATGGTATTGAACTGACCCTGTATACAGTGGGGAAAAAAAGTATTTAGTCAGCCACCAATTGTGCAAGTTCTCCCACTTAAAAAGATGAGAGAGGCCTGTAATTTTCATCATAGGTACATGTCAACTATGACAGACAAATTGAGGAAAAAAAATCCAGAAAATCCCATTGTAGGATTTTTAATGAATTTATTTGCAAATTATGGTGGAAAATAAGTATTTGGTCACCTACAAACAAGCAAGATTTCTGGCTCTCACAGACCTGTAACTTCTTCTTTAAGAGGCTCCTCTGTCCTCCACTCGTTACCGGTATTAATGGCACCTGTTTGAACTTGTTATCAGTATAAAAGACACCTGTCCACAACCTCAAACAGTCACACTCCAAACTTCACAATGGCCAAGACCAAAGAGCTGTCAAAGGACACCAAAAACAAAATTGTAGACCTGCACCAGGCTGGGAAGACTGAATCTGCAATAGGTAAGCAGCTTGGATTGAAGAAATCAACTGTGGGAGCAATTATTAGGAAATGGAAGACATACAAGACCACTGATAATCTCCCTCAATCTGGGGCTCCACGCAAGATCTCACCCCGTGGGGTCAAAATGATCACAAGAACGGTGAGCAAAAATCCCAGAACCACACGGGGGGACCTAGTGAATGACCTGCAGAGAGCTGGGACCAAAGTAACAAAGCCTACCATCAGTAACACACTACGCCGCCAGGGACTCAAATCCTGCAGTGCGAGACGTGTCCCCCTGCTTAAGCCAGTACATGTCCAGGCCCGTCTGAAGTGCATTTGGATGATCCAGAAGAGGATTGGGAGAATGTCATATGGTCAGATGAAACCAAAATATAACTTTTTGGTAAAAACTCAACTCGTCATGTTTGGAGGACAAAGAATGCTGAGTTGCATCCAAAGAACACCATACCTACTGTGAAGCATGGGGTTGGAAACATCATGCTTTGGGGCTGTTTTTCTGCAAAGGGACCAGGACGACTGATCCGTGTAAAGGAAAGAATGAATGGGGCCATGTATCGTGAGATTTTGAGTGAAACCCTCCTTCCATCAGCAAGGGCATTGAAGATGAAACGTGGCTGGGTCTTTCAGCATGACAATGATCCCAAACACACCGCCCGGGCAACGAAGGAGTGGCTTCGTAAGAAGCATTTCAAGGTCCTGGAGTGGCCTAGCCAGTCTCCAGATCTCAACCCCATAGAAAATCTTTGGAGGGAGTTGAAAGTCTGTGTTGCCCAGCGACAGCCCCAAAACATCACTGCTCTAGAGGAGATCTGCATGGAGGAATGGGCCAAAATACCAGCAACAGTGTGTGAAAACCTTGTGAAGACTTACAGAAAACGTTTGACCTGTGTCATTGCCAACAAAGGGTATATAACAAAGTATTGAGAAACTTTTGTTATTGACCAAATACTTATTTTCCACCATCATATGCCAATAAATTCATAAAAAATCCTACAATGTGATTTTCTGGAAAAAAAATTCTCATTTTGTCTGTCATAGTTGACGTGTACCTATGATGAAAATTACAGGCCTCTCTCATCTTTTTAAGTGGGAGAACTTGCACAATTGGTGGCTGACTAAATACTTTTTTTCCCCACTGTATAGTATGGTATTGGAACTGACCCTGTATATAGTATGGTATTGAACTGACCCTGTATATAGTATGGTATTGAACTGACCCTGTATATAGTATGGTATTGAACTGACCCTGTATATAGTATGGTATTGAACTGACCCTGTATATAGTATGGTATTGAACTGACCCTGTATATAGTATGGTATTGAACTGACCCTGTATATAGTATGGTATTGAACTGACCCTGTATATAGTATGGTATTGGAACTGACCCTGTATATAGTATGGTATTGAACTGACCCTGTATATAGTATGGTATTGGAACTGACCCTGTATATAGTACGGTATTGAACTGACCCTGTATATAGTATGTTACTTACTTATTGTGTTCTTCATATTTCTCCTGTGTTTTTTTCTAGTATTACATTGTTATTGATTAATGCATTGTTGGGTTTTGAGTTTGCAAGATAGGCATTTGACTGTACTTGTGCATGTGACATTAAAACTTTAGTATGGTGTTTTCCCGCTAATTGTATTTTGGAAAATGTTTGGAAAATCACATTTAATTGGCTGCTTCATTATATGAGTTCCATGTTCTGTTAATCTGTATCAGCATCATCTAAATGGGATTTCAGTCATTCTGAGTGGACGCCCTAACGTCATCCGTGGGTGGACGCCCTAACGTCATCCGTGGGTGGACGCCCTAACGTCATCCGTGGGTGGACGCCCTAACGTCATCCGTGGGTGGACGCCCTAACGTCATCCGTGGGTGGACGCACCAACGGGCTACGCACCCAAAGCACATGGGTCCGGTAAATTCAAAATCTTCCCGGTCACTTTGTCCAGCACCACATTTTCTTAACGGAAACCCTGACACACACACACACACACACACACACACACACAGGCCTCACCAGGACGGTGAACTTTCCGCTGAGCAGTTCAGAGCGGAGAGGTTCCTCGTCTGGGTTAATGTTGAAGATGCCCTCCTTAATCCTCGTGTTCTGATAAAGACCAATCACAGACATACAGGCAAGGTCAGGGGTCACCATTAGCACATACTGGCATAGGTGGGGAATTTACAGTGTATCTGGGACTAATACACACACACACACACACACACACACACACACACACACACACACACACACACACCAGTAGTGTCTGATCCCTCTCTGTACCTTGTATTCCTGGAAGAGGTCTATTGCTCGGGGGACGTCGAACTTGCGTGCCATGAGGAACTTGACGGCGGTTGGTTGAGAGACCAGGGCTGCACTGTGGGGCTGCTCCCTGCTACGCACCTCACTCAGGAACTCCTCCACCGCCTGGGGACGGACGGAGGGGACGGCGGGGGGAGGAGGGGTCAGAGGGGAGGTGGGGGGGACAAGGAATGGAAGTTACAGGGGATGAGAGGTGGGGATGAGAGAGGGGGATATTGGGGGGAGGCGTAAGAAGGGGGGGAGAGGAGACCAGACGAGAGAGGGGGATATTGAGGGGAGAGAGAGATTGGGGGAGGCATTAGAGGGGGGATATTTGAGGAGAGGGGGGAGAGGAGAGGACAGAGAAGTGGGGGAGTTATAAGAGGGGGAGAGGAGAGGTCAAAGAGTTGTTGACACTTGTGGCTCATGGTTGAACCCCTATGTGGTGTGTTGTGGTGGTGGTGCCTACAGTGCTCAGTGTAACCTACATCCCTAGGAAATGGCAAAGAGCTACCAAGCCCAGTCACTGCTTGGCTAAAATCAACAGCTACTCAACCTGAGTGGTTGGTTAATAGAAAGACAGTCACACAGATATATACATACAGCCTACTTCACGTGCTTGAACTGGGTGGACCTTAAGCTTCAACGAATATCCAGAACTGGGTGGACCTTAAACTTCAACGAATATCCAGTGACGTTAGTGATATCTAACCAGTGATTACATTTACATGTTAGTCATTTAGCAGACGCTCTTATCCAGAACGACTTACAGGAGCAATTAGGGTTAAGTGCCTTGCTCAAGGGCACATCGGCAGATTTTTCACCCAGTCGGCTCGGGGATTAGAACCAGCGACCTTTCGGTTACTGGAACGACGCTCTTAACCACTAAGCTACCTGCCGCCCGGTGATATTCAACATCATCAACTAGGTCCGTTTGACACTTGACAGCAGTTTATCCCATCTACTTCAATATCAATTTTTGGCAAAGCTGCACAGAGAGCTTGCCTCTCTCCCGGGAGTCTTGACCTTGCCTCAAAATGTGACTCCCGTTACAATTTCACGTAAAGCGGTAACATGATTCATATTTTGGGGGGGGAGATACCAACACTCGGAGAGCTAACGTTAATGTTACCGGTGTTAGAAAGCAAATAATGCGTGTTGCTAGCTTGAGTAGCTGCATTAGTCAAATAACTAGTTAGCTAAGAGATGGGAGTGACCGAGCAAGTCGTAGTTACTAGCTAGGACCATAGTTTTTACTCGTCTACTGTGGCCAATATAGTTTAATTAAAGACATTAAGAAACTGACTAGTTAAATCAAACAGATAAACTATGACAGTGTGGTCTAGCGTCAGCTAAATTATATCTGATGACAATCCCATCATCGATGACGAAAGAGAGTTAACGTTAACTAGCAATCTAGCCAGCCAGTTGAATGACGGCAACAAACTTTCTAGGAACTGGGAGCAAATTCTGTGAACCGATAGCTAGTTAGCTAACGTCCGTGTTATGACTTAGACCAAAACAACACTCAAAGCAAAACATGTCACTACTCGACGTATAACGCAACCTTGTACTGACATCTTTTTTACTTCAGAAATGGAAGTCGTATTTTGCCTCAAATTAAGCAGGAATGTAAAAAAATGTTTGTCTTACTATAGTTACCTAGCTAACAGGCTAGCAAGCTACATGTGGTTAGCCAAAGAGGATGTGGGTAAACAACTCGGTCTTCCTCTCGGGCTAACGTTAGCTGTCGCTAGGTAGCTATGTAGCCATCTGCGTTCAATGACTGACGACGTTAGTTAACGTTAGGTCTCAAACGGGGAAAAAAACTAACTTAGCGAAAATAACAAATATAATCTAACCAGTGAGATTGTAACTTTACTAAATATTTGCAAAGCAAAATGCTAGTCAGCCAGCTAAACGTTAGCAGTCTACTGGGAGTCGCAACTAGACGAGAGTGCTAAAGCAGCTAGCTAGAAGTAGCATACTAGCCTAGCGGCTGTCATAATATATGGGGAACCGGCCACGGATATTTACGAGACAGTATCCTCACCGAGGAGAACGCTGACATACAACCTAACCAAACATTGGGTTTATTATACAAATAATGGAAACCACAAATGTTAAAAATCCACGTTTTGACGATAGCACCATGGTAAACCAAGCCCTTACCAGTTCCTCCTGACTTGTTAAGGCCTCCGCCATCTTGAAGCCAAGGCAACGTCGTTGTCACTAGTTACCACAGCCACAAAGCCAGAATACTATACATTATTGTAATAATTAATTAAATCAAAAATGAGCTTTTTGGTCAGGGTTTAAGGTTTAAGGTTAGGCAGAAGGCTAGCAGTGTGGTTAAGACTAGGTTTAAAGTCAGATTTTAAGAAGGTAAATTGTAAAAAAAATAAAAATAGGCGGGGTTTAGCCATAATTCTGACATTGTGGTTGTGGTAACTAATGTTTAGTGCGATCCCTAATCCTTCGGACGTCCTTACCCTAAACCCTAACTTTAACCCCAAACCTTAACCTAACTTTACATTTTAACGTCAATGTCGTCCCAAGGATCCCGGGTTAACAAGACTACGGGTCGCCAAAGGGCTCACTCTACCAAAGGTCGTAGTTAGTGTTTACTTCTAATGCAGATGATGATTGAATTAATTCTGCACCGTTCTTTTAAAATGTTAGGTGACCCAACACATGGTGGAAAAGTATACAAGGTTTGGTTAATGACTGACAATGAATAACAAAAAATGTATATCCATGTTGTGATGTTATTTTCCATACATTAATTGATGTAATGCAATAAAATAGACAGAACAGATTGCAACAGTTCAGTCATATAACAGCTTGAAAACTATTTTTATTGGACCATCACTTGAGTTGTCTGTCACAACAATTTACATCATATCATGGTTTTGTGTATTTTTTAAATATTTTTTTTTACATGTTATGCTTCTGACATTCATTATCAACAAAATCACGATAGATATTTCCTGTGCAAGACAGTTGGCCATGGAGAGTGTCTCAACGGCACCCTAATCCCTATACATTAGTGCAGTATAAAGGCAGTAGGGTGTAATTTGGGACAGATCCCATGTCCGAGGGTTTAGTAGGGAGCTACAGTGAGGGGGAGAAAAAGTATTTGATCCACCGCTGATTTTTGTACGTTTGCCCACTGACAAAGACATGATCAGTCTATAATTTTAAATGGTAGGTTTATTTGAACAGTGAGAGACAGAATAACAACAACAACAAAAAAATCCAGGAAAACGCATGTCAACAATGACTGATCATTACATTTACATTATTTAGCAGACGCTCTTATCCAGAGTGACTTACAGGAGCAATTAGGGTTAAGTGCCTGATCATGTCTTTGTCAGTGGGCAAAGGTACAAAATCAGCAGGGGACCAAATCCGTTTTTTCCCTCACTGTACATGTAAATACAAGGGAGGGAACAGCAGGGACAGACCAGTCTCATTTTAGACACTCTTTCCTCTCTCTGACATACAGTGGGGGAAAAAAGTATTTAGTCAGCCACCAATTGTGCAAGCTCTCCCACTTAAGAAGATGAGAGAGGCCTGTAATTTTCATCATAGGTACACGTCAACTATGACAGACAAATTGAGAAGAAAAAAATCCAGAAAATCACATTGTAGGATTTTTTTATGAATTTATTTGAAAATTATGGTGGAAAATAAGTATTTGGTCACCTACAAACAAGCAAGATTTCTGGCTCTCACAGACCTGTAACTTCTTTAAGAGGCTCCTCTGTCCTCCACTCGTTACCTGTATTAATGGCACCTGTTTGAACTTGTTATCAGTATAAAAAGACACCTGTCCACAACCTCAAACAGTCACACTCCAAACTCCACTATGGCCAAGACCAAAGAGCTGTCAAAGGACACCAGAAACAAAATTGTAGACCTGCACCAGGCTGGGAAGACTGAATCTGCAATAGGTAAGCAGCTTGGTTTGAAGAAATCAACTGTGGGAGCAATTATTAGGAAATGGAAGACATACAAGACCACTGATAATTACATTTACATTTTATCTCCCTTGATCTGGGGCTCCACGCAAGATCTCACCCCGAGGGGTCAAAATGATCACAAGAACGGTGAGCAAAAATCCCAGAACCACACGGGGGGGACCTAGTGAATCACTGTCCCTCCTATCATCATCAACAACAGACTAACCTGTTATCATCACTGTCCCTCCTATCATCATCAACAACAGACAGACTAACCTGTTATCATCACTGTCCCTCCTATCATCAACAACAGACTAACCTGTTATCATCACTGTCCCTCCCATCATCAACAACAGACTAACCTATTATCATCACTGTCCCTCCTATCATCATCAACAACAGACAGACTAACCTGTTATCATCACTGTCCCTCCTATCATCAACAACAGACTAACCTGTTATCATCACTGTCCCTCCTATCATCATCAACAACAAACAGACCAACCTGTTATCATCACTGTCCCTCCTATCATCAACAACAGACTAACCTGTTATCATCACTGTCCCTCCTATCATCATCAACAACAGACAGACTAACCTGTTATCATCACTGTCCCTCCTATCATCATCAACAACAGACTAACCTGTTATCATCACTGTCCCTCCTATCATCATCAACAACAGACTAACCTGTTATCATCACTGTCCCTCCCATCATCATCAACAGACTAACCTGTTATCATCACTGTCCCTCCCATCATCATCATCAACAGACTGACCTGTTATCATCACTGTCCCTCCTATCAACAACAGACAGACTAACCTGTTATCATCACTGTCCCTCCAATCATCAACAACAGACTAACCTGTTATCATCACTGTCCCTCCCATCATCAACAGACAGACTGACCTGTTATCATCACTGTCCCTCCCATCATCAACAACAGACTAACCTGTTATCATCACTGTCCCTCCTATCATCAACAACAGACAGACTAACCTGTTATCATCACTGTCCCTCCTATCATCATCAACAACAGACAGACTAACCTGTTATCATCACTGTCCCTCCCATCATCAACAACAACAGACTAACCTGTTATCATCACTGTCCCTCCCATCATCATCAACAACAGACTAACCCGTTATCATCACTGTCCCTCCCATCATCATCAACAACAGACTAACCTGTTATCATCACTGTCCCTCCCATCATCAACAACAGACTAACCTGTTATCATCACTGTCCCTCCTATCATCAACAACAGACAGACTAACCTGTTATCATCACTGTCCCTCCTATCATCATCAACAACAGACAGACTAACCTGTTATCATCACTGTCCCTCCTATCATCATCAACAACAGACTAACCTGTTATCATCACTGTCCCTCCTATCATCAACAACAACAGACTAACCTGTTATCATCACTGTCCCTCCTATCATCAACAACAGACAGACTAACCTGTTATCATCACTGTCCCTCCAATCATCAACAACAGACTAACCTGTTATCATCACTGTCCCTCCTATCATCATCAACAACAGACTAACCTGTTATCATCACTGTCCCTCCCATCATCATCAACAACAGACTAACCTGTTATCATCACTGTCCCTCCCATCATCAACAACAGACAGACCAACCTGTTTATATAGTGAATGGCTGACATAGCTTCTGACTGAGGAGAGCATATTGGGGGCGTCCCAATAACATTTCCTTTCTCCGGGAAGTGGGCACTCATTCAGTACTTTTCACTAAACCAAAAACCATTGGATTGGTAGAGGCTATCATATTTACTATACCACTCATTTCCTTTCAAACCAGTGAAGGGAAGTGAACAAGTGCACACTCTGGGAGGAAGGAGAGATGATTGGGACGCACCTAAACTCAGCAACAACAAAAAAAGAAACGTCCCTTTTTCAGGACCCTGTCTTTCAAAGGTAATTTGTAAAAATCCAAATAAACTTCACAGGTCTTCGTTGTAAAGGGTTTAAACACTGTTTCCCATGCTTGTTCAATGAACCATAAACAATTAATGAACATGCACCTGTGGAACGGTCGTTAAGACACTAACAGCTTACAGACGGTAGGCAATTAAGGTCACAGTTATGAAAACTAAGGACACTAAAGAGGCCTTTCTACTGACTGTGAAAAACACCAAAAGAAAGATGCCCAGGGTCCCTGCTCATCTGCGTGAACGTGCCTTCGGCATGCTGCAAGGAGGCATGAGGACTGCAGATGTGGCCAGGGAAAAACATTGCAATGTCTGTACTGTGAGACGCCTAAGACAGCGCTACAGGGAGACAGGACGGACAGCTGATCGTCCTCGCAGTGGCAGACCACGTGTAACAACACCTGCACAGGATCGGTACATCCAAACATCACACCTGCGGGACAGGTACAGGATGGCAACAACAGCTGCCCGAGTTACACCAGGAACGCACAATCCCTCCATCAGTGCTCAGACTGTCCGCAATAGGCTGAGAGAAGCTGGACTGAGGGCTTGTAGGCCTGTTGTAAGGCAGGTCCCCATCAGACATCACCGGCAACAACGTCGCATATGGGCACAAACCCACCGTCGCTGGACCAGACAGGACTGGCAAAAAGTGCTCTTCACCGACGAGTCAAGGTTTTGTCTCACCAGGGATGATGGTCGGATTTGCGTTTATCGTCGAAGGAATGAGCGTTACACCGAGGCCTGTACTCTGGAGCGGGATCGATTTGGAGGTGGAGGTTCCGTCATGGTCTGGGGCGGTGTGTCACAGCATCATCGGACTGAGCTTGTTGTCATTGCAGGCAATCTCAACGCTGTGCGTTACAGGGAAGACATCCTCCTCCCTCATGTGGTACCCTTCCTGCAGGCTCATCCTGACATGACCCTCCAGCATGACAATGCCACCAGCCATACTGCTCGTTCTGTGCGTGATTTCCTGCAAGACAGGAATGTCAGTGTTCTGCCATGGCCAGCGAAGAGCCCGGATCTCAATCCCATTGAGCACGTCTGGGACCTGTTGAATCAGAGGGTGAGGGCTAGGGCCATTCCCCCCAGAAATGTCTGGGAACTTGCAGGTGCCTTGGTGGAAGAGTGGGGTAACATCTCACAGCAAGAACTGGCAAATCTGGTGCAGTCCATGAGGAAGAGATGCACTGCAGTACTTAATGCAGCTGGTGGCCACACCAGATACTGACCGTTACTTTTGATTTTGAACCCCCCCTTTGTTCAGGGACACATTATTCAATTTCTGTTAGTCACATGTCTGTGGAACCTGTTCAGTTTATGTCTCAGTTGTTGAATCTTGTGATGTTCATACAAATATTTACACGTTAAGTTTGCTGAAAATAAACGCAGTTGACAGTGAGAGGACGGTTCTTTTTTTTTGTGCTGAGTTTATGTCGCTATCAAATCATCCAAATCCCCATGAGCCAATAGGAACGTTTAGATGACGATTGTGATCCTACCTTTTAAGATCAAAGAGTTCCTCCCTCTACCTCTCTCTCCATCCCCCAAAAGAAAACCCTGGGAAGTGTGCATGTATGGGTGTGTAAACACTGTTGTTTTTATTCTTACCAGCATCATCATCATCATCATCATCATCATCATCAGACAAACACAACAAGGTTGTTAGTTAAGGCATGTGCATAGCAGTCAGAGCTGTGCTTTAAACCAGAGTAGAAAACACAAATACAGGAACTACTATGTACACAGTCAAGCGCTACCCCCCTCTTCTCAGAGATAGAAAGAGGACTCGTCCAAACAGGTTATATCCATCTAGAGCCATCTTTCTACCCCTATGCTCTTTCTTTACCAGTGGTCCATGGGGCCAACCCTGTTCTAGAATCAACATCTGTTCTAGAATAACCCCTGTTCTAGAACCAACATCTGTTCTAGAATCCACATCTGTTCTAGAATCAACCCCATGTTCTAGAATCAACCCCATGTTCTAGAATCAACCCCTGTTCTAGAATCCAACCCCTGTTCTAGAATCCACCCATGTTCTAGAATCCACCCATGTTCTAGAATCCACCCATGTTGTCAACTGGGGTTTTGCAGGTACAGGGGGTTAGTTTCAGGGGACTGAGGGGTGGTTGTCAGGCGGTGTGAGCGTCTCCGTTGGGGCTGAAGTAGTACCTAACAGGGGGTCCAGGAAGGTCCTCATCTCCGTCGGACTCTGGAGCGAAGGACACGGTCAGGTCAACATAGCGACGGTCTACAGACGGCTTGATCAACTTGTGCATCCTGGGGGAGGAGGGGAGTGGGGGGGAGGAGAGGGGAGGAGAGGAAGGGAGGAGATGGAGTATAGAGGAAGGGAGAGGGGGAGGAGAGGGGGGATAGAGGGAGGAGAGGGAGTATAGAGGAAGGGAGAGAGGGAGGAGAGGGGGGATAGAGGGAGGAGAGGGAGTATAGAGGAAGGGAGAGAGGGAGGAGAGGAAGGGAGGAGACGGAGGGAGGAGACGGAGTATAGAGGAAGGGAGAGAGGGAGGAGAGGGGGGATAGAGGGAGGGAGAGAGGGAGGATAGAGGAAGGGAGAGAGGGAGGAGAGGAAGGGAGGAGACGGAGGAGAGGAAGGGAGGAGACGGAGTATAGAGGAAGGGAGAGAGGGAGGAGAGGGGGGATAGAGGGAGGGAGAGAGGGAGGATAGAGGAAGGGAGAGAGGGAGGATAGAGGGAGGATAGAGGGAGTATAGAGGAAGGGAGGAGACGGAGTATAGAGGAAGGGAGGAGACGGAGTATAGAGGAAGGGAGGAGACGGAGTATAGAGGAAGGGAGAGGGGGAGGAGAGGGAGTATAGAGGAAGGGAGGAGAGGGAGGAGAGGGAGTATAGAGGGAGGAGAGGGAGTATAGAGGAAGGGAGGAGAGGGAGTATAGAGGAAGGGATAGAGGGAGTATAGAGGAAGGGATAGAGGGAGGAGAGGAAGGGAGAGAGGGAGGAGAGGGAGTATAGAGGGAGGAGAGGGAGTATAGAGGAAGGGAGGAGAGGGAGTATAGAGGAAGGGAGAGAGGGAGGAGAGGGAGGATAGAGGGAGGAGAGGGAGTATAGAGGAAGGGAGAGAGGGAGGATAGAGGAAGGGAGAGAGGGAGGATAGAGGAAGGGAGAGAGGGAGGAGGGGGGGATAGAGGGAGGAGAGGGAGGGAGGAGACGGAGTATAGAGGAAGGGAGAGAGGGAGGAGAGGGAGGGAGAGGGGTGCGGGGGAGAGAGACTCAGATTCGCAGTGATTCAGGAGGACACAGTGTGTGTGTGTGTGTGTGTGTGTGTGTGTGTGTGTGTGTGTGTGTGTGTGTGTGTGTGTGTGTGTGTGCAGTGCCTTACGTTAGTTTAAGTCTCTTGTTGTGTCCTGGCATCACAGGAACATAGAGCATCTTCACTCCATGGACCACCATGGTAGGTTCTATTCCATACTTCTCCTGTAATACAACACAGTCAACACTATGTATTAACCACCATGGTAGGTTCTATTCCATACTTCTCCTGTAATACAACACAGTCAACACTATATATTAACCCCCATGGTAGGTTCTATTCCAGACTTCTCCTGTAATCAAACACAGTCAACACTATATATTAACCACCATGGTAGGTTCTATTCCATACTCCTCCTGTAGGACAACACAGGTCAACACTACAGTCTCACCAATTATCACAAAACGATTTCGTCAATAGATGTGTGAGACTATCAATCCCTTGACACAGAGTGAATGAACATAGTAATGGGTGTGTCTCACCCGTACTGCGTTGATGAAGTCGGAGAGAGAGAAGTGTTGGTGACCACACACATCCCAACGGTCCCAGATAGAGAAAGAGATGTTTTCCCTGAGGAGGAGAACACACAGATAGGACTCAGCACACACACACACACACACAGAGAGACAGAGAGAGAGACAGAGAGAGAGAGAGACAGAGAGAGAGACAGAGAGAGAGCGAGACAGAGACAGAGCGAGACAGAGAGACAGAGAGAGAGAGAGCGAGACAGAGAGAGAGAGAGAGAGAGAGCGAGACAGAGACAGAGCGAGACAGAGAGACAGAGAGAGAGACAGAGAGAGAGAGAGAGCGAGACAGAGAGAGAGCGAGACAGAGAGAGAGAGAGAGACAGAGAGACAGAGACAGCGAGACAGAGAGAGAGAGAGAGACAGAGAGAGCGAGACAGAGAGAGCGAGACAGAGAGAGAGCGAGACAGCGAGACAGAGAGACAGAGAGAGAGACAGAGAGAGAGAGAGAGACAGAGAGAGAGAGAGAGAGACAGAGAGACAGAGAGAGAGAGAGAGAGACAGAGAGAGAGAGAGAGAGAGAGCGAGAGAGAGAGACAGAGCGAGAGAGATGTTGGTGACCACACGCAGCCCAGCGGTCCCAGATAGAGAAAGATATGTATTTTCTGTCTGTACGTTTGTGTGTGTGTGTGTGTGTGTATATATATATGTCTATGTAATAATAATATATAATAATAATAATATATAATAATATAATAATAATAATAATAATATGCCATTTAGCAGACGCTTTTATCCAAAGCGACTTACAGTCGTGCGTGCATACATTTTTTGTGTATGGGTGGTCCCGGGGATCGAACCCACTACCTTGGCGTTACAAGCGCCGTGCTCTACCAACTGAGCTACAGAGGACCACGTACTGGTGTGTGTGTGTGTGTGTGTGTGTGTGTGTGTGTGTGTGTGTGTGTGTCTACGTACAGGTGTGTGTGTGTGTATATATGTATATGTACTGGTGTGTGTTTGTATGTATGTCTACGTACAGGTGTGTGTATGTCTCCTACCTGATCTGTGTTCTCTTGACAGGTGCAGCCTCGGTGAGGACCATGACAGGAATGGCCAGGTTGAAGAAACAGTTGTTGAACGACTCAAACCCGTATCCCCCAACCACCTTCACCAGCTCCAACGACACCTGGAGAGCACAGCACAACCGCTCACTGACGACTCACCGACGACTCGCCGACGACTCGCCGACGACTCGCCGACGACTCGCCGACGACTCGCTGACCACTCGCTGACCACTCGCTGACGACTCACTGACCACTCACTGACCACTTACTGACCACTCACTGACGACTCGCTGACCACTCGCTGACCACTCACTGACCACTCACTGACCACTCACTGACGACTCGCTGACGACTCGCTGACCACTCACTGACGACTCACTGACCACTCACTGACCACTTACTGACCACTTACTGACCACTCACTGACGACTCGCTGACGACTCGCTGACGACTCGCTGACCACTCGCTGACGACTCGCTGACGACTCACTGACGACTCGCTGACAACACGCTGACCACTCACTGACGACTCACTGACGACTCGCTGACCACTCACTGACCACTCACTGACGACTCACTGACGACTCACTGACAACACGCTGACAACACGCTGACCACTCGCTGACGACACACTTCAACAGCCGAAAATATACAGCACCGAATCCACTGGTATGTTCTATTTAGTTCTGTGACTGAATCAGACAAGCAGATTCCGGAACCAATTCAAAACCCCCAAAAGAAGAGATCCAAGGTGTTAAAGAACCTATTGAACTGATAAACATACATCATCTGATTCAGTCAATCCACCATCTAGAAACATTTACTACCAGTCTGATAAGATACTGAACAGAGAAATAGAGTGTACTCCTGTTGATCTGATTCAGTCATTTCTACCAAATAGTGCCTTCAGAAAGTATTCAGACCCCTTGACTTATTCCACATTCTGTTGTGTTACAGCCTGAATTCAAAATGGATTTAAATATATGTTTTTTTCTCACCCATTTACACACAATACCCCATAATGACAAAGTGAAAACATGTTAAATACAGAAATATCTCATTTACATAAGTATTCACACCCCTGAGTCAATACATGTTAGAATCACCTTTGGCAGCGATTACAGCTGTGAGTCTTTCTGGGGAAAGTCTCTTAAGAGCATTGCACACCTGGATTGTACAATATTTGCACATTATCAAACTCTATCAAGTTGGTTGTGGATCATTGCTAGACAGCCATTTTCAAGTCTTGCCATATATTTTCAAGCAGATTTAAGTCAAAACTGTAACTAGGCCACTCAGGAACATTCAATGTTGTCTTGTTAAGCAACTCCAGTTTATATTTGGCCTTGTGTTGTAGGTTATTGTCCTGCTGAAAGGTGAATTCCTCTCCCAGTGTCTGGTGGAAAGCAGACTGAAACAGGTTTTCCTCTAGGATTTTGCATGTGCTTAGCTCCATTCCATTTGTTTTTGTAAAAAAAAAACTCCCTAGTCCTTGCCGATGACAAGCATACCCATAACATGATGCAGCCACCACCATGCTTGAAAATATGGAGAGTGGTACTCAGTGATGTGTTGGATTTGCCCCAAACATAACGCTTTGTATTCAGGACATAAAGTTAAGTTCTTACTTTAGTGTCTTATTGCAAACAGGATGCATGTTTTGGATTGTTTAAATTCTGTACAGGATTCCTTCTTTTCACGCTGTCATTTAGGTTAGTATTGTGGAGTAACTACAATGTTGTTGATCCACCCTCAGTTTTCTACTATCACAGCCATTAAACTCTGTAACTGTTTTAAAGTCACCATTGGCCTCATGGTGAAATCCCTGAGCGGTTTCCTTCCTCTCCGGCAACTGAGTTAGGAAGGACGCCTGTATCTTTGTAGTGACTGGGTGTATTGATACACCATCCAAAGTGTAATTAATAACTTCACCATGCTCAAAGGGATATTCAATGTCAGCTTTTTTATTTTTACCCATATACCAATAGGTGCCCTTCTTTGCGAGGCATTGGAAAACCTCCCTGATCTTTGTGGTTGAATCTGTGTTTGAAATTCACTGCTCAACTGAGGGACCTTACAGATAATTGTATGTGTGGGGTACAAAGATGAGGTAGTCATTCAAAACTCATGTTAAACACTATTGTCCACGCAATAGTGCATGGACTCACTATTGAGTGAGTCAATGCAACTTATTATGTGACGTGTTAAGCACATTTTTACTCCTGAAATGATTTAGGCTTGCCATAACAAAGGGGTTGAATACTTATTGACTCAAGACAATTGAGCTTTTCATTTGTAATGAATTTGTAAAAAAATTGTAAAAACATAATTCTACTTTGACATTATGGGCTATTGTGTGTTGTTGGCCAATAACACAAAATGTCAATTTAATCAATTTTAAATTCAGGCTGTAAAACATTTTTTTTTGGGGGGGGGGAAAGTCAAGGGGTGGGAATACTTTCTGAAGGCACTGTATAAAACCATTTACTTACCAGTCGGATAAGATACAGAACAGAGAAATAGAGAGTACTCCTGTTCATCTGGGATCAGTATAATCCCCAATGATCAAGAAAATAATCTCATCTGGGTTTTTTTTTTCTTTCATGTTTTTAAGGAGTGGGACTGTCCCCACTATTTTAGTTGTTTATTGGATAGATGGAGGTAGAGAGAGGATAGATGGAGGTAGAGAGAGGATAGATGGAGGTAGAGAGAGGATAGATGGAGGTAGAGAGAGGATAGATGGAGGTAGAGAGATGATAGATGGAGGACAGAGAGGATAGATGGAGGTAGAGAGGATAGATGAGGTAGAGAGGATAGATGGAGGTAGAGAGATGATAGATGGAGGTAGAGAGATGATAGATGGAGGTAGAGAGATGATAGATGGAGGTAGAGAGATGATAGATGGAGGACAGAGAGGATAGATGGAGGTAGAGAGAAGATAGATGGAGGTAGAGAGAGGATAGATGGAGGTAGAGAGGATAGATGGAGGTAGAGAGGATAGATGGAGGACAGAGAGAATAGATGGAGGACAGAGAGAATAGATGAGGTAGAGAGAGGATAGATGGAGGTAGAGAGAGGATAGATGGAGGTAGAGAGAGGATAGATGGAGGTAGAGAGAGGATAGATGAAGGTAGAGAGAGGATATATGGAGGTAGAGAGAGGATAGATGGAGGTAGAGAGGATAGATGGAGGTAGAGAGGATAGATGGAGGTAGAGAGAGGATAGATGGAGGTAGAGAGAGGATAGATGGAGGTAGAGAGGATAGATGGAGGTAGATAGAGGATAGATGGAGGACAGAGAGGATAGATGGAGGTAGAGAGAGGATAGATGGAGGTAGAGAGAGGATAGATGGAGGTAGAGAGAGGATAGATGGAGGACAGAGGATAGATGGAGGTAGAGAGGATAGATGGAGGTAGAGAGAGGATAGATGGAGGTAGAGAGAGGATAGATGGAGGTAGAGAGAGGATAGATGGAGGTAGAGAGGATAGATGGAGGTAGAGAGGATAGATGGAGGTAGAGAGAGGATAGATGGAGGTAGAGAGAGGATAGATGGAGGTAGAGAGGATAGATGGAGGTAGAGAGGATAGATGGAGGTAGAGAGAGGATAGATGGAGGTAGAGAGAGGATAGATGGAGGTAGAGAGAGGATAGATGGAGGTAGAGAGAGGATAGATGGAGGTAGAGAGGATAGATGGAGGTAGAGAGGATAGATGGAGGTAGAGAGG
>NW_028163997.1:0-1000 GCF_964263955.1 Coregonus lavaretus
TCACTTATAATTCACTGAAGTTTACATACACTAAGTTGACTGTGCCTTTAAACAGCCTGGAAAATTCCAGAAAATGAATGTCATGGCTTTAGAAGCTCCTGATAAGCTAATTGACATCATTTGAGTCAATTGGAGGTGTACCTGTGGATGTATTTCAAGGCCTACCTTCAAACTCAGTGCCTCTTTGCTTGACACCATGGGAAAATCAAAAGAAATCAGCCAAGACCTCATAGAAATAATTGTAGACCTCCATAAGTCTGGTTCATCCTGTATATACACCATGGGACCACGCAGCCGTCATACCGCTCAGGAAGGAGACGCGTTCTGTCTCCTAGAGATGAACGTATTTTGGTGCGAAAAGTGAAAATCTATCCCAGAACAACAGCAAAGGACCTTGTGAAGATGCTGGAGGAAACAGGTACAAAAGTATCTATATCCACAGTAAACCGAGTCCTATATTGACATAACCTGAAAGGCCGCTCGGCAAGGAAGAAGCCACTGCTCCAAAACCTCCATAAAAAAGCCAGACTACAGTTTGCAACTGCACATGGGGACAAATATCGTAATTTTTGGAGAAATGTCCTCTGGTCTGATTAAACAGAAATATAACTGTTTGGCTATAATGACCATTGTTATGTTTGGAGGAAAAAGGGGAGATCTTGCAAGCCGAAGAACACCATCCCAACCGTGAAGCACGGGGGTGGCAGAATCATGCTGTGGGGGTGCTTTGCTGCAGGAGGGACTGGTGCACTTCACAAAATAGATGGCATCATGAGGAAGGAAAATTATGTGGATATATTGAAGCAACATCTCAAGACATCAGTCAGGAAGTTAAAGCTTGGTCGCAAATGGGTCTTCCAAATGGACAATGACCCCAAGCATACTTCCAAAGTTGTGGCAAAATGGCTTAAGCACAACAAAGTCAAGGTATTGGAGTGGCCATCACAAAGCCCTGACCTAATCCTATAGAAAATTTGTGGGCAGAACTGAAAAAGCGTGT
>NW_028163995.1:0-40000 GCF_964263955.1 Coregonus lavaretus
GACACATTCTTTTTTAAGATGAATGGCAAGGAGAGAGTCCTTTTTATTTGTTCGTTCGTTTTATTTCTCAA
The DNA here is from genome assembly GCF_964263955.1 of Coregonus lavaretus. Taxonomy (NCBI): domain Eukaryota; kingdom Metazoa; phylum Chordata; class Actinopteri; order Salmoniformes; family Salmonidae; genus Coregonus; species Coregonus lavaretus. The sequence continues at coordinate 72 of NW_028163995.1, forward strand.
TAATTCATTTGTGAAGAAGAAAAGAAGGACATACAGTTGAAGTTGGAAGTTTTTTACACTTTCCAAACGCCTGAAGGTGCCACGTTCATCTGTACAAACAATAGTACGCAAGTATAAACACCATGGGACCACGCAGCCGTCATACCGCTCAGGAAGGAGACGCGTTCTGTCTCCTAGAGATAAACATACTTTGGTGCGAAAAGTGCAAATCAATCCCAAAACAGCAAAGGACCTTGTGAAGATGCTGGAGGAAACAGGTACAAAAGTATCTATATCCACAATAAACGAGTCCTATATTGACATAACCTGAAAGGCCGCTCAACAAGGAAGAAGCCTCTGCTCCAAAACCGCCATAAAAAAGCCAGACTACGGTTTGGAACTGCACATGGGGACAAAGATTGTACTTTTTGGAGAAATATCCTCTGGTCTGATGAAACAAATATAGAACTGTTTGGCCATAATGACCATCATTATGTTTGGAGGAAAAACGGGGGGGCTTGCAAGCCGAAGAACACCATCCCAACCGTGAAGCACAGGGGTGGCAGCATCATGCTGTGGGGGTGCTTTGCTGCAGGAGGGACTGGTGCACTTCACAAAATAGATGGCATCATGAGGAAGGAAAATTATGTGGATATATTGAAGTAACATCTCAAGACATCAGTCAGGAAGTTAAAGCTTGGTCGCAAATGGACAATGACCCCAAGCATACTTCCAAAGTTGTGGCAAAATGGCTTAAGGACAACAAAGTCAAGGTATTGGAGTGGCCATCACAAAGCCCTGACCTCAATCATATAGAAAATGTGTGGGCAGAACTGAAAAAGCGTGTGCGAGCAAGGAGGCCAACAAACCTGACTCAGTTACACCAGCTCTGTCAGGAGGAATGGGCCAAAATTCACCCAACTTATTGTGGGAAGCTTGTGGAAGGCTACCCGAAACGTTTGACCAAAGTTAAACAATTTACAGGCAATGCTACCAAATACTAATTGAGTGTATGTAAACTTCTGACCCACTGGGAATGTGATGAAAGAAATAAAAACTGAAATAAATCATTCTCTCTACTATTATTCTGACATTTCACATTCTTAAAATAAAGTGGTGATCCTAACTGACCTAAGACAGGGAATTTTTTACTAGGATGAAATGTCAGGAATTGTGGAAAAACTGAGTTTAAATGTATTTGGCTAAGGTGTATGTAAACTTCCGACTTCAACTGTATTTCCCTTTGCTTGTTTTGGATCCTTTGGGACGGGAAGTTTGTTGGGTACATTTTGGGACAGGCAGCAGCCATAGACGGCCATTGGGGACAACGGGTCCTTCTAGGCCCCCATCATCAGTCTGCAATTTGTCTAGACTCAAAGCTCAATATCTTGATGTATGTTCTGGACTCTAAATCTAGTTTCATAGACCTCTGAAGCTCCAGACTAGCCAATCTATTTAAGTGTGAGGAGGATGTATTATTTTTTTTAAAGCAGCACTCTGTCTATATCACTGCTGCCTGCTGTCAACAGTTGTTGTTGTCTCAACTCAATTGTCAATAATTTTCTAGGTGCCCTCAATTAACTGATTTATCAAAGCTAAATGTAGATGTGGGGATTGAAAAATAAAAGCTTTATTAACATGTAAAATAAGGAGCTGTCTCGCTGAAGCATTGAAAAGGCCAACAATATGCAGTGCAGCAATGTTTCATGCTATTAAAAAAACCCTGCGATTGGTTACAACTTTGTGACACAATACAAAAGCCCTGGCCTCCACTGATCCCGTTGGAATTAAAAGATTAAAAGGTTCCTGTTCCTTCTGTGTTGTTGACAGCAGTTCTGGCTCATTAGAGACATTAACATTAAGCCAGGCCCATCAATAACCACTTGGCTGAGCGATCACTCTTCTCAGGAGACACACACACACACACACACACACACACACACACACACACAGACACACACACAGGAGCACACAATCATAGCTATCACACACTCACACACAACGATCGTTCCTCCAGTAGACGCCCAGAGGACCAGGGGAGTGGGGTGCCTCTAGCCAGCTTATCTGGCCCACAGAGAGCACCCTTCATCTGCCCGCCACACCACCTGGTCTGCCTACGTCCGCCTGTCTCCTGGAATGACTCAGGGTGTTTCAGTGTCTCCGTCCGTGACTGTTAGAGTCTTGTTGTTGTTCAAGTCTGTCAACTGGTGCCGGATCGGTTTGTCAGAATGTCAGCTTGTTTGTCAGTCTGCTACTGTGGACTCTCTCACCAGTGCCAAGAGAGGACCAGTGTGTGTGTGTGCGTGCGTGCGTGCGTCCGTCTGTCCGTGTGTGTGTGTGTGTCCGTGTGTGTGTGTGTGTGTGTGTGTACCAGTCTCTCTAACTTAGTATTTTCTGTATTTCTGTCCATTACTTTCATTCATGTGTGCCATAAGAGGGACTCAGGGGGTGTTATTGTCAGTGTAAAGACGTGACAGCCAGCTAGTCACAGCCTGATAATGTGTCACAGTGAGTGGCAATGCCAGTCTCAATGGGCCAGTCAGTCAGTCTACAAAACACAATATCTAACTGTCTGATAGTCGGCTGGGTTTTGTGAATGTGTGTCAGTGAGAGAGCCGAGAGAGAGAGAGGAGAGAGAGAGAGAGAGAGAGAGAGAGGGGCAAATGATTGTCAGTCCCAATTGCAACAGCATGTGTGTCTGTGAGTGCAGAGAGAGAGATTCGGAGTCTGAGGGGCCAATGATTGTCATGTAGTCTCCGGTGGTCCCACTACAGCTCATCATGCAGGGCGGGCCCCCCAGCCTGGTCCAGGGCCCCCATCAGTAGCAGGGCCCCTGTAGTGTTGTCCCTCACCAGGACCATGAAGGAGTGGTCGGCGTAGAACAGCTTGGGCTTCTCCACCTTTTCGTCCCCCAGCTCAACCGATCCCTCCCCAGACTCGGAGCCCAGCTCCAGGGAGGCCCAGTGGAGGACGGCACCTAGGTGGAGCCCTTTCCCCTTTCTCTGGCCCTTGGCCACGGAGGCCCCAGAGAAAACAAGAGAGAAAGACAATCAGTACTTTAGACATGGACGGACACAAACTCAATTAAATTCCCCAACTACAACCTCCTAACTCTCCACTAGAACATGTCCCGCGTCAGGAGACACCAGCTCAGGGCGTCTGCCTCCCTCGCTGCTTAATTATGCAAGCAAAGTCCAAACAATGTCGGGTGGATTAAAAAATGTCATATGGGGAGTGGGGGAAAAAACACTGCAGTCTTCCAAACTCGCAAATCATCAACACAAATATAAACAAAACAAACAAAATGTACGGTCTATCACAAACTAAATATTTTCTCCCAAATTCAATCAAACGCTGACAGATGACCTTGTTGCGACGTGACGGTACAAACGCGATGTCTGGAGCTGCTGTGTGTGTGTATCGTAGAGGCGGGCAGGGAAGTGTCCCATGAATAATGTACGAGGGATGGTTCTATGCCTCGTGACCTCACCATGCAGCCACCTCCTTTGTTGTGCCTTTGATATGAATTCCAACAGGAAGATGCAGCATCGTCACGGTGACAGCTATTTTATACTTCCACATGCAGAAGAGAGGACCACTCACACTCCACATGACAGACTACCACAGAGGGTAGTGGGGGGAGGGATGGAGGTAGGGGGGAGGCAGAGGTGCGTAGGGGGGAGGCAGAGGGCAGGGGGGGTACAAGCCGAGGGAGGTCGAGGGCGAGGGCGAGGACGGAGAAGTGAGTGAGTGATGATGCTGTTTTCGTGCATTCTGGGTAGTCTGTTGTGAATACGACCACCTTTGTTGATAATGATTCGCTATCTAATATTTTCCCATCTGACAGTTCACTATGCGAATCACAGACAATTTGATATTATTCACATAAGGCAAAACATTATACAAGACTTTTAGTTGTTAGGTTTTTTAAGTGATTTTCATGCCTCCGTGTTACAGACTCCCAGACTCAATAGAAAGGAGACTGTTCTATATAAAGTAGATGCACCAGTAAGAGAGGGCTAGTTATTAATAGAACAGGGACCTTGTCAGTTTGTGTCACCTGCTTTAACATGATACAACTGGATCCACTGCTTCCATTTTACACGATGCGTGTCCCTGCTCTGTTCCCCCTCTCCTGTGCGTTCACGGCAGTCCACACACACACACACACCACCCCCTGCTCTCTAATGCACTTCTATTGTCCTCATCTATTATTCCTCCCTTCTTCTCCTGTCTTCCGCCCTCCACCACTTCATCACTGTCTCTCTCCGCTGCTCTGCCACCTCTGTGGCATCCACATCCCTCATCTGCCCCTCGCACCTCTATTCTATCCTCCTCTGTCTTGCTCCCTCTATTTCTCACTCGCTCTTTTTCCCTTTCTCAGATCATCCTTCTCTTTTTGGACGTTCGTAACCTTGTATACATCACTCTTTGCCATCGGCAATCATTCCAAGGTTTTTCGGTGCCTTATCTTCCAGTTAACAGAAATAGACTTCAAACTAGTGAATAACCACACTTCTAGGAAGACAAACGTTCTACACACCACAATAAACAGTCTGGCAGAATTCTCCTAGCCTTATCCCAGATCTGTTTGTGCTGTCTTGCCTACTCCTATGGTTATTGTCAGCCATTGGCAATACAGATCTAGGATCAGGTTACCTCTCCTCCTCCTCCTTAACTGCATGTAAAGTTCTCTCTCTCTCTGAGAAGTCAGTTAGTCCCGGTTTGCCTGACCTTAAGCAGCCTGTTGCCACGGCAGCAGTTAACATGGGCACCGTGTCTCATCACTGTCGTACTGACACCAGAAATTACAGTCACACAGTGACATTAGCAGGCAACTTCTTGTGACTCCCATATAAATAGAACATCACTTTCTCCCTCCCTCATCAACTGCTCCCTCCCTTCAACAGAGCCAAAGCTCATTCTGGTGGAAGACAAAAGCTCAGAGGGGCTCTGTCTGTTGTTAATGTTTAAAATATAATGTGGCTGTCGCACTGTGGTACGGCGGTATAGGTGACACTGGTGCGCCAGGGCCAGGGCAGGGCTCCAGTGGGCAGGCTATGGGGACGTGTAGCGCATTACAGCAGCACTGTGGCCTTCTGGGAGCTCTGTGGAACTTTCCATGCCCTCTCTGTAATGTACTGTACAACTAACAACTATAAATCTATGAGATGTGCTGGGGAGTATCCACAGCCATTGTGTTCTGGTGTGTGTGTGTGTGTGTGTGCGTGTGCGTGTGCATAGTGTTGTCCATTGAGATCTGCTTTCGCCAAGCTATTAGAAGACAATGCTAAAGGCATTGTCAGTACCAGTTCACTATGTAGGCTCCCCCTGACTCCGTTTCCTCCTTATCCCAGAGCTCTAACTTCGCCTTCAGCGCTGTCTGGGTCTTGGATGCGTAGCAACTCTCTCGTGTGGTGTGCTCGGTCTCAAATTAATTAGTCGGACGATTGAGGAGAGTAAGTGGCTTCTGGATGAGGCTTTGGATGAGAGGGCAAGGAAACGAGGGGAGTTGGATGCAGGTGTAAAGGGCCATAGGCTTCTTTCTGCTGGTATTTAAAGAGACGGAGAGGGATAGAGAGGCCTCGATGGGCCCAATGTGAGAGTGACAGATGACGAGAGGACAAGGCACGATGGAAAAAGAGATGAGGGGGTTAAGGAGGAGACAGGAAGCGGAGGGAGGGTTTTTCTAACAGCCACTCATCTCTTGTCTGACTATGCTTGCACAGCATGAGTTGCTATGGGACTAACCTGATTTAACAAAGGGTTAATAAAGCTCAATTGGTAGAGCATGGCGCTTGTAACACCAGGGTAGTGGGTTTGATCCCCGGGACCACCCATACGTAAAAATGTATGCGCACATGACTGTAAGTCGCTTTGGATAAAAGCGTCTGCTAAATTGCATATTATTATAAACATATTAGCAGACGCTCTTATCCAGAGCAACTTACAGTTAGTGAGTGCATACATTTTCATACTGGCCCCCTGGCAAACGAACCCACAACTTGGCGTTGCAAGCGCCATGCTCTACCAACTGAGCTACACTGGGGCCATACACTCAGCTCATGCTTTCATTTCCCTCTTTTTCCCTCTCTATCCTTCACTCCTCTCATTTACCTCTCCTTTATGTCTTTCTCCCTCTATTCTCTTCTCTTTCTTCAACCAACCTTGCTTTAGAATTCATCGGAGGATGCATAATCTCCCAACATGCTTAACAGCATAAACAACAATACCACCAGCATCTAATTAAAAATATAAAACAAAAAGGGTTGCATAATGCATGGACTGGAGCGGTGCAACACACACACACACACACACACACACATGTCCTGCGTTTCTGTACGTCTGTAGTGGCGGAGCACATGGGAATACAAAGTTATAGGACGTGTGTGTGTGTGTGTGTGTGTGTGTCGTCGTCAGCAGTGGCTCAGCCACAGAGACACATGTTTAATTCAACCCTATAAAGAAAGTCAAAGCTCACCTCAGGACACCCTCTTGAAAGCCTCAAAGCTGCTCTCACTCTTAATCAGCAGCCAGCGCCTCCCTCCCTCCCCCCCCTCCCTCCGTCCCTCCCTCCGCCACTGATGTCTTATTTACATGGCCCTCTACCTCTCCTCACTCCTCTACTTCGTTTGCTCTATCATTACCTTCACTTATTCATGCTTCCCTCTCATCCCTCCATCCCTGGCCTCCATCCCCTTGTCATTTACATTGCCCTCTATACCTCTCCTCTCCTACACTCCTCTGTCAATACCTTCTTATTCATCCCTCCTTCCCTCATATCCCTCTTTAACAAGCCCTCTACCTCTCCTCGCCTCTGCTCTGTCGATACCTTCTCTTATTCATCAGGGTAGGGGTGGTAGGGTTGGGGGGGAAAATATTATAAAAAAGTTTAGAAATTATGCAAACAATTAATTTGATAGAACCCCCAATCTATCTGCAGTATTAAAGCTGATCTACACCTTCAAATATTGTTATTTATTTTAAAAAACGAATTCATCCCTCCACCACCTTGTTTCGAATTCATCCCTCCACCACCTTGTTTGTTTACATGGCCCTCTACGCTCTGTCAATACCTTCTCTTATTCACAAGGCCCTCTACCTCTTGTCTATCTCTCCTCTGCTCTCTCAATACCTTCTGGGTAAATCCATTTCATATATTTTCCAGTGATAAGGATATAGATGTCTCATGGTATGGTGGACTATGCAAAATGGGTCAACTTTGAGCATCTTTATTTCTTGAATGCTTTGGCATTCAGGTCCAAAAAGTCACTTTCTGAGCCCTTCTACAAATATGTATGGAAGGTTTCGTTCAAATCAAAAAGGGTTTCGTCAAAACGTTATTGAATTCAAATGAATTTACCTTTCGCTTATTCATCCCTCCATCCCTCATCCCTCCATCCCCTCTGTTCCACGAGGCCAATATTACAGCGTTTAATTGGCTCATGAAAAACCATAGGCTTTGAGTCATTTGAGGCGGTAACTGCAGAAATTAAATCCACCTAATTCATTAATATGGATTAATGATTGGCCTATGATAAACGGTACAACAGGGAGCTCTCCCCATGGTTGTGATACTGTACACAGTGAAGTGTGGCACTGTGAATGATGACCTCATTAGACATGACTGAGCTCTCCTATGTCTCCTGCTTACTCATACGTCTTCATTGTGGACTGGAACCCAGACCGGTACTCTGGCGTGTGTGTTTATTTGTGTGCGCACCACTCTCTTTCTCTCCACTGTGCCATGGCTCCTCCATCCCAGCCTGCCCTTCACCAGAGGAGAGAGTGAATGAGTGAACCAAGGGCTATTTTTAGTCACTTTCGCGTTCCACCTTGTCCCCCAGCGCTCGACCCAGCGCCCCCTCCCTCCCTCCCTCCCTCCTCCCTCCATTCCCTCCCTCCCTCCCTCCATTCCCTCCCTCCCTCCATTCCCTCCCTCCCTCCCTCCACCTCCTAACCCCTCGCCTGCTGAATGTCACTCCTATTTAGGTCAGCAGGACCACTGAACGATGCCACATTAGCATGTCATGTGATGGGAGCCCCGACCGGGACAGAACTAGGAGGACTCAAGAGTCAAGAGTAAAGGATGACTACACAGGCAGGGGATGGGATGATGGGCCAGAAAGAAGCATACATGAGTCAGGAGAAGAGTTGTGTATGTGTATATTTGTATTTGTGTGTGTGTGTGTGTGTGTGTGTGTGTGTGTGTGTGTGTGTGTGTGTGTGTGTGTGTGTGTGTGTGTATGTCCGTGTGTGCATATGGCGCCATAGGATTGAACGGTTAGTCACGGCCAGAATCCCCTCGCGTGCCAAGCTTCTAGGTTCTCCTCCAATAACGGTGTAGAGATATCGCTAGACCACAACATCAAGCTTACGCTACGAGTCTAATGACAGAATGACAGCGAACAAATCAGCTCTCGGAGTCTGATCATCTGAAGAAAACTTTTGTTGGTTCCAGATGTTCTGACTACTGACAGGGAGAGCGGTAAACAGTATTAACGTGGCGTAATGAGCAATATTTGCTCAACCCAATTGAAGGAAGAGAGAGAGAGAGAGAGAGAGAGAGAGAGAGAGAGAGAGAGAGAGAGAGAGAGAGAGAGAGAGAGAGAGAGAGAGAGAGAGAGAGAGAGAGAGAGAGAGAGAGAGAGAGAGAGAGAGAGAGAGAGAGAGAGAGAGAGAGAGAGAGAGAGAGAGAGAGAGAGAGAGAGAGAGAGAGAGAGAGAGAGAGAGAGAGAGAGAGAGAGAGAGAGAGAGAGAGAGAGAGAGAGAGAGAGAGCAAAAGAGACAGAGAGCTAGAGAGAGACAGAAAAGGTATCAACTTTAAAATCTGCGGGCTAGGCTATATATTGTAGGCAATATGTAGTGTATTTGCTTAGCGTGAACTCCTAGCCCCTAAGCAAAGACTACTTGAGTGTGTAGCCTTCTCTGTTGCTTTCCTATCCAAGTAGCCATGATCCCAGAGAGCTGTTCTAGTCTTTAGTCTAGGTCAGCCTTCCAAATGGCACCCTACTCCCTATATAGAGCACTACTTTTGACTAGAGCCCTATAAAGAGAATAGGGTGTCATTTGGGACGCAGACTAGGACAGCCTGCTCTCCTGTGCCTGTCTGTCAGAGAGCCAGTCCTCTCCATGTTAATGTCAAAAGCTTGTTCCTCCCAGCAGAGCTAGGCAGAGGTACATGGCATCCCCAGTCTGTGGACATCTGATGCTGGTTAGACTGGGGGGTTGGGGTGTGTGTGTGTGTGTGTGTGTGTATGTATGTATGTGTGTTTAAAGCTCCTCCATCATGCTGCTACACTCCACCTCTGCACTGCAGACGACATGATAGGATCCACTACTCAGTCCACTTCAGGGGAAATGGTTTTTAGTCATTTTTCCCTGTATCTGTCATGTTGAACTAACCTCCCTCTCAATTCAATTCAATTAAATTCAAAGGGCTTTATTGGCATGGGAAACATACACTACATGACCAGAAGTATGTGGGCATTAATATGGAGTTGGTCCACCCTTTGCTGCTATAACAGCATCCACTCTTCTGGGAAGGCTTTCCACTAGATGTTGGAAAATAGCTGCAGGGACTTGCATCCATTCAGCCACAAGAGCATTAGTGAGGTTGGGCACTGATGTTAGGCGATTCGGCCTGGCTCACAGTCGGCGTTCCAATTCATCCCAAAGGTGTTCGATGGGGTTGAGGTCAGGGCTCTGTGCAGGCCAGTCAAGTTCTTTCACACCGATCTTGACAAACCATTTCTGTACGGACATCGCTTTGTGTACGCGGGCACAAAGGAGATGATTGTGGACTACAGGAAAAAGAAGAGGATCGAGCACGCCCCCATTCTCATCGACGGAGCTGTACTGGAGCAGGTTGAGAGCTTCAAGTTCCTTGGTGTCCACATCACCAACAAACTAACATGGTTCAAGCACACCAAGACAGTCGTGAAGAGGGCACGACAAAACCTATTCCCCCAGGAGACTGAAAATATTTGGCATGGGTCCTCAGATCCTCAAAAGGTTCTACAGCTGCACCATCGAGAGCATCCTGACTGGTTGCATCACTGCCTGGTATGGCAACTGCTCGGCCTCCGACCGCAAGGCACTATAGATGGTAGTGCGTATGGCCAGGTACATCACTGGGGCCAAGCTTCCTGTCATCCAGGATCTCTATACCAGGCGGAGTCAGAGGAAGGCCCTAAAAATTGGCAAAGACTCCAACCACCCTAGTCATAGACTGTTCTCTCTGCTACCGCACGGCAAGCGGTACCGGAGCGCCAATCTAGGTCCAAGAGGCTTCTAAACAGCTTCAGATTCTACCCCCAAGCCATAAGACTCCTGAACATCTAATCAAATGGCTACCTAGACTATTTGCATTGCTGCTCTTTAATTATTTGTTACTTTAATTTTGTATTATTTTATATTGTATTTTTGTGTGTGATTTTTTTTGGTATTCTTTCTAAAAACTGCATTGATGGTTAAGGGCTTGTAAGTAAGCATTTCACTGTAAGGTCTACACCTGTTGTATTCGGCGCATGTGACAAATACAATTTTATTTGATTTTATTTGATTGTCATGCTGAAACAGGAAAGGGCCTTCCCCAAACTGTTGCCACAAAGAAGGAAGCACAGCCTCGTCTAGAATTTCATTGTATCCTGTAGCGTTAAGATTTCCCTTCACTGGAACTAAGCGGCCTAGCCCGAACCATGAAAAACAGTCCCAGACCATTATTCCTCCTCCACCAAACTTTACAGTTGGCACTATGCATTGGGGCAGGTAATGTTCTCCTGGCATCCACCAAACCAAGATTTGTCCGTCAGACTGCCAGATGGTGAAGCGTGATTAATCACTATAGAGAACGCGTTTCCACTGCTCCAGAGTCCAATGGTGGCAAGCTTTACACCACTCCAGCCGACGCTTGGCATTGCGCATGGTGATCTTAGGCTTGTGTGCGGCTGCTCGGCCATGGAAACCCATTTCATGAAGCTCCCGATGAACAGTTCTTGTGCTGACGTTGCTTCCAGAGGCAGTTTGGAACTCGGTAGTGAGAGTTGCAACCGAGGACAGACGATTTTTACGGCTACGCGCTTCCCGTTCTGTGAGCTTGTGTGGCCTACCACTTCGCGGCTAAGCCGTTGTTACTCCTAGACGTTTCCACTTCACAATAACATCACTTACAGTTGACCTGGGTAGCTCTAGCAGGGCAGAAACTTGACAAACTGGGCCTCCCGAGTGGCGCAGTGGTCTAAGGCATTGCATCGCAGTGCTAGAGGCATCACTACAGATCCGGGTTCAATCCCAGACTGTGTTGCAGCCGGCTGCGCCCGGGAGACCCAGCGTCGTCCGGGTTAGGGGAGGGTTTGGTCGGCTGGGATGTCCTTGTCCCATCACGCTCTAGCGACTCCATGTGGCGGCTGGGCGCATGCACGCTGACTTCATGCATCTGTACTGTACGCATGGCTTTCGACCTTCGCCTCTCCTGAGTCCGTATGGGAGTTGCAGCAATGGGACAAGACTGTAACTACCAACTGGATGAGAAAAAAGTTTGAATAAGTACCCAAAAAAGTATATATATAAAAAAGACATTTGACGAACTGACTTGTTGGAAGGGTGGCATCCTATGACAGAGCCACGTTGAAAGTCACTGAGCTATTCAGTAAGGCCATTCTACTGCGAATGTTTATCTATGGAGATTGCATGGCTGTGTGCATGATTTTATACACCTGTCAGCAATGGGTGTGGCTAAAGTAGCCGAATCCACTAATTTGAAGGGGTGTCCACATACTTTTGTATATATAGTGTATGTTTACATTGCCAACGCAAGTGAAATAGATAATAAACAAAAGTGAAATAAACAATATCAAACAGTAAACATTACACTCACAAAAGTTCCAAAGGAACAGAGACATTTCAAATGTCATATTATGGCTATATACAGTGTTGTAACGATGTGCAAATAGGGAAAATTAATAAACAGAAATATGGGTTGTATTTACAGTGGTGTTTGTTTTTCACTGGTTGCCCTTTTTCTTGTGGCAACAGGTCACAAATCTTGCTGCTGTGATGGCACACTGTGGTATTTCACTCAATAGATATGGGAGTTTATCAAAATTGGATTTGTTTTCAAATTATTTGTGGGTCTGTGTAATCTAAAGGAAATATGTGTCTCTAAATGGTCATACAATTGGCAGGAGGTTAGAAAGTTCAGCTCAGTTTCCACCTCATTTTGTGGGCAGTGTGCACATAGCCTGTTTTCTCTTGAGAGCCAGGTATGCCTATGGCGGCCTCTCTCAATAGCAAGGCTATGCTCACTGAGTCTGTACATAGTCAAAGCTTTCCTTAATTTTGGGTCAGTCACAGTGTTCAGGTATTCTGCCACTGTGTACTCTCTGTTTAGGGCCAAATAGCATCTCTGTCTTTAGGTCTTTAGACCCCCCTACAACATGCTTCTCCAACTCACAAGCTATCTGTTCACACTTCCCAACAACTCTTTTCTCTCTGACCTGTTGAGTTGAAGTTCAATACTTTTAATGGCAAAGTGAAGAACTGTAAAAATGCCTGCTAACCTCCATCTCTCTCTCTCCTCCCCCCCCTCCCTCTCTCCCTCTTTACAGACCCAACATGAGATTTGACGACCACACCCCATCAACAGACCCTCCCAAGCTCCCTAAGATCCCCCATTGGCCCGGGAAGCAGCCCGCTCAGGAGGCCCTCCATGCAGATCCCTGTGTGGCCCTGTTCCAGCATCTCCGCCCTTGCTACAGGCCTTGGGGCCTGGCCAGGTCCCTTCTCTTCCACTTCCCCCACGGCTTCTCCAGCTCCCCCATCAGCAGCCCAGACACAGTCTCCGTCCTATCCCACATGGCCCTGGAGGACCCCTCCGCTCTCACCCTGGCCTCCGCATCCTCGTTGATGGGGCAGGGATGGCCCTCCTCCTGGCCTCTCTCCTGACCCAGGCCAAGGACCTATTAACCCTAGGGGAGACTGGGGCTGGCCTGTGGGGATATCCTGTGGAGCCCTGAAGGACCCCAGGGATGAGCTGGAGGTGAGGGCCTTCCTGGGGCCCTTCCTCTCCTCCTGGCAACCTGGGTTTGAGGCCCTACTGACGGGCGTGGTGGCCCGGTGTTGTGTACCCAGCTGGAGACCCAGAACTTCTGGTGACCGAGGGCAGGTGTGGGAGGGAGTGACCTTTGACCCCTGCTGTGTCAGAGTGTGTACGGTGCTGGAAAAGCAGGATGGAGAGAGAGAACAGATAGAGGATGGACAGATAGAAACAGTTGGCGATGGAGAGGAGCTGACAGAGAACAAGGGACAAGAGACGGAGAGTGATAGAACAGGTAGAGGAGGGGGGACAAGAGATGGAGAGTAAAGGGAGGAGAAAGAGAGAAAATGAGAGGGAGGGTGATGAGAGGAAGAAGTACAAAAAGAGGAGGAGAACCCAGATCAACATAGAATATGTCAGGAAGTGGAGGATGCTAAGAAAAAAACTGGAGGACGAAGAAAAGAGAAATAGAGAAACGGAAGAGGATGATGATGACGATGGTGAGGAAGAAAATGAGTTTGAAGACCGGGTGGATCTGGGCCTGAAGGAGACCCAGCAGAGGAGACCAGAGTGGAGGCCGGGTGGATCTGGGCCTGAAGGAGACCCAGCAGAGGAGACCAGAGTGGAGGCCGGGTGGATCTGGGCCTGAAGGAGACCCAGCAGAGGAGACCAGAGTGGAGGCTGGGTGGATCTGGGCCTGAAGGAAACCCAGCAGAGGAAACCAGAGTGGAGGCCGGGTGGATCTGGGCCTGAAGGAGACCCAGCAGAGGAGACCAGAGTGGAGGCCGGGTGGATCTGGGCCTGAAGGAGACCCAGCAGAGGAGACCAGAGTGGAGGCCGAGGCCAGGAGGACAGAGGAGAGAGAAGAAGTAGCAGAGGAGGTCCGTATGAAGTCTTGATCCATGGTAGCGTTGCCAAACTCATGAGCCGCTGCTCCACTCAGAGACAGATTTACAAGCTCTGCCCAGCGCAGACGACGACTACAACATCTGACAAGCACAACAACACACCACCACCACTCACCCCAAAAAACTCACCACATCCAGTCACCCAGGAAGACCCAGCCCTCTGTCCCCAGCCAGAGCATCCCTCTCTGGGCCAGCTTGGTAGTGGAGGAGCCCCTGGAGGAGGAGACCTGCTGTAAAAGTAATGGTTACTCTTCGTAGCCCGGACCAGGCCCTGCTGGATAGTGCCGAGGCTGCTCTTCGTCCTTCCCTGCAAGTCTACCGCTCCCTCCTAGCTGAGCCCAGTGTGGTGCCAGGGGCTAGGGCCTCTGAGGTGGGCTTGGCCACAGGGCTGACCCAGGATGGGTTAACCCTAGTGGGCATGGAGCAGCTGGCCGTCCATGCCTTCACCCAGGCCCTGCTGGAGCCAGTCAAAGCCCTGAGGGAGAAAGCAGGGACCCTTGCGGATCTGGCCATTCTGAGAGGGTACGGAGGGTGATGGGAGGGCAAGATGGAGGGGACCAAGGGAGCGTATCAAGGTGTGTTGGATGGGCTAGGGTGTAAGGCTCGTGCCATTGAGAAAGCTACTACGGACTAGCTGTCCTGAACTACTGAGCCAGATAGCAGAGGAGGAGAAGACCAAGATCTTCTTCCCTGTTACCACATACAGGACTTACATTTACAAATAAAACTAACCTGGTTCTGCTAATATGTAATGATATCTTACCTACCCCATAGTGAAGTATGCCATCTACCTACCCCATAGTGAAGTATGCCATCTTACCTGCCCCATAGTGAAGTATGACATCTGACCTACCCCATAGTGAAGTATGCCATCTTACCTGCCCCATAGTGAAGTATGACATCTGACCTACCCCATAGTGAAGTATGATATCTTACCTACCCCATAGTGAAGTATGACATTTTTGTAAGGGTTAATACATTTTCCGTTTGGGCAAATCAAGTCTGGAATTTCTAAGTGGAAATAACAAGCTTTAGAAGCATTTTTAAAACTCAAATACACTACAAGTTTGCATTTCCTGCCGTGCAGGAAAATTCTCAGCAACAAAAAAGTTATCAAATAAGATCCTACATCTGAAGGTTGGCAGCAGTGACATGGTAGGTGTATAGTATTTACCTGTAGGCTGAGTGTACTGGTCTGATAGTCTTTAGGAAGAGAGATGGCCATGCTGGTCTGGGAGGTCTTGTCCAGCCAGGTGGTCAGTAGCTCCAGGGTCAGTAGTTTGTCCAAGCGGGCCAGACATGGAAGGGCATTAGGATCACCATGCTGCCCTGCCGCCCCACAGCCCCAACACCTGCACCATGTTCTCCATGTCCTCATAGTGACGGTACACTGGATGAATAGATGAAAATAATAAGAGAGTGGCCAGATATAAATGGGTTGTAAGAGAACTGGTTGTGAGCACGTTTTGGAGCTTTATTTTTATTTAGCCCATTCAGGAAAGTGAATTGACATTCAATTAATGAGATGAAAATTCGACATTAACTGAATTTTACACCTTGAACATGTTTAAACAGAATGGAGCCCAACCCTGGTTGTGAGCTTGTATGTATTGATGAGTGGATAATGGCGCCAGAGGGGATGGCTGCCATTTTACGGGCTCCTAACCAATTGTGCTATTTTATGTGTTTTTTCGCATTGTTTGTAACTTATTTTGTACATAATGTTTATTTTATTGTGTTATAATTATATATATTTTTGCTTTAGTTTATTTTGTAAATATTTTCTTAACTCTTATTTTCTTAAAACTATTGTTGGTTAAGGGCTTGTAAGCATTTCATGGTAAGGTCTACACCTGTTGTATACGGCGCATGTGACAAATCACATTACATTTTATTTGAGTAAGTAGTATGGACGACTCACCTACGTGGTGCATCATGGACACCTTGGTGTATTTGGTCCCCAGGATGCTGCATAGGTCTGCTGTCTCCTCATTGAAGTCTCTCTCCCACAGTCCTGCACAGAGACACAGAGAGGAGCATGCTTAAAGTGGAACTGACAGCATTTTAACTACTTTGCAGATGTGAAACAAACAGACAATCATAATATCAGTCAGAAATATAAAATTCCCAGTTTATGCTACAAAACCAACTTCATAAGAGGTTTTAAAAATAGGTTCTCAGCATTCAGCATTCCATGACGTACAGTAAGGCATTGTTGGCAGAGTACATGGATGCAGTTCAATGCATGATTAATATAATTCACCAAAACATTTCTTGGTAGTCCAAAAAATATTGCTATCAGGTTGTAAATCACAGCTGGCCTGGTACATTGTTTGCTGCCTCCATTCGGGATGCAGTGTTTCAGTTTCAATGACTCAATATTTTGGACAAAAACGGACTAAAGAAACTAAGGCTGGGAATGTCAATACAATCAAACTAGCAAGGGCAATGATCATAAAGTGGCTAATAGGCTAGCATATCTATTTATGTAGCAAGCTAAAATTATTGACTAAATATGACCGGTGTAAGTAAACGTTGGCAAAATAAAGTTATAGTTAGTCACGAACAATTTAGATAACATGTAAACAGCCTAACCTGCTCTGCTAGGGCGAGTAAAATGGTCAGAGTGAGGTGTTCTCTCATTTGTGTCTGGAAGTAGCTAGCTAGCTAGCTAGCTAGACAACTTTAGCCAGTTAGCTTGGGTGCTTGGTTGGGACAAGCTTGCATTGGCGGGCAAGCTGCAGAAGAACGAGTAGGCTACTATTTACAATCATGTATCAGTGCAATTTTGACGGCCAACTAGCTGAAAAAGTTTGAGAGGGTTTATCTAATGTTCCCTTGTTAGATTTTAGCTTATCTTGCTCTGGCTAGCATTAGTTGTTGATCTTGTTGTTGATGTGCATAACTGAGGGAGAGTGAGCCTAACTTTTCATGGTTGTTTGATCAATAGGACTGTAAAGTTCCAAAATGTAAGAGGACTCTCGTGATATTTCAATTTTTGCAGAAATCCATTCAGGTATATTTTGTGGCTTTAGGCAAATGCGTTCTAATGATCTAAAGTTGCGCTGTTGCTACTGCCTGTAAACACACAGTCCAGTTCAAAGTGAATGATGGCAGGCTCGTGTGGCAAATGGCTTATTTGCATAAAGTCCTACTGAAGCTACGATTGGCTATGGCGCACCGGTCTGCGTAGACTCCGGTCCTGGACGAGACAGATGTTTTTATTAGGTTTTATTTACTGCAATGTCTATTAATTATCCAAACGCACAGCTGCTTTCCCACTCTATATTGATATAGAATTTTCACAAATACCTTAGTATACAGTGGGGAGAACAAGTATTTGATACACTGCCGATTTTGCAGGTTTTCCTACTTACAAAGCATGTAGAAGTCTGTAATTTTTATCATAGGTACACTTCAACTGTGAGAGGCGGAAGAAATCCAGAAAATCACATTGTATGATTTTTAAGTAATTAATTTGCATTTTATTGCATGACATAAGTATTTGATCACCTACCAACCAGTAAGAATTCCGGCTCTCACAGACCTGTTAGTTTTTCTTTAAGAAGCCCTCCTGTTCTCCACTCATTACCTGTATTAACTGCACCTGTTTGAACTCGTTACCTGTATAAAAGACACCTGTCCACACACTCAATCAAACAGACTCCAACCTCTCCACAATGGCCAAGACCAGAGAGCTGTGTAAGGACATCAGGGATAAAATTGTAGACCTGCACAAGGCTGGGATGGGCTACAGGACAATAGGCAAGCAGCTTGGTGAGAAGGCAACAACTGTTGGCGCAATTATTATAAAATGGAAGAAGTTCAAGATGACGGTCAATCACCTTCGGTCTGGGGCTCCATGCAAGATCTCACCTCTTGGGGCATCAATGATCATGAGGAAGGTGAGGGATCAGCCCAGAACTACACAGCAGGACCTGGTCAATGACCTGAAGAGAGCTGGGACCACAGTCTCAAAGAAAACCATTAGTAACACACTACGCCGTCATGGATTAAAATCCTGCAGTGCACGCAAGGTCCCCCTGCTCAAGCCAGCGCATGTCCAGGCCCGTCTGAAGTTTGCCAATGACCATCTGGATGATCCAGAGGAGGAATGGGAGAAGGTCATGTGGTCTGATGAGACAAAAATAGAGCTTTTTGATCTAAACTCCACTCGCCGTGTTTGGAGGAAGAAGAAGGATGAGTACAACCCCAAGTACACCATCCCAACCGTGAAGCATGGAGGTGGAAACATCATTCTTTGGGGATGCTTTTCTGCAAAGGGGACAGGACGACTGCACCCTATTGAGGGGAGGATGGATGGGGCCATGTATCGCGAGATCTTGGCCAACAACCTCCTTCCCTCAGTAAGAGCATTGAAGATGGGTCGTGGCTGGGTCTTCCAGCATGACAACGACCCGAAACACACAGCCAGGGCAACTAAGGAGTGGCTCCATAAGAAGCATCTCAAGGTCCTGGAGTGGCCTAGCCAGTCTCCAGACCTGAACCCAATAGAAAATCTTTGGAGGGAGCTGAAAGTCCGTATTGCCCAGCGACAGCCCCGAAACCTGAAGGATCTGGAGAAGGTCTGTATGGAGGAGTGGGGCAAAATCCCTGCTGCAGTGTGTGCAAACCTGGTCAAGACCTACAGGAAACGTATGATCTCTGTAATTGCAAACAAAGGTTTCTGTACCAAATATTAAGTTCTGCTTTTCTGATGTATCAAATACTTATGTCATGCAATAAAATGCAAATTAATAACTTAAAAATCATACAATGTGATTTTCTGGATTTTTGTTTTTGATTCCGTCTCTCACAGTTGAAGTGTACCTAGGATAAAAATTACAGACCTCTACATGCTTTGTAAGTAGGAAAACCTGCAAAATCGGCAGTGTATCAAATACTTGTTCTCCCCACTGTACATCATTCCCAAACATTCTAAGAGTATATGAAAACGTGAAAAGGACCATATCTAAGTGCTAACTCAGAAAATGTAAAAAAGGGTGTCATATTCTTCCTGGTGGTGTATACGAACAGATTTGAATAAGATTTAATGTTGCCTAAATGCTGTCAGTTCCACTTTAAATACTGGAGTACTGTAGGCTTTGCTTTTAAAAGGACATGCACTACAACAACCCTAAAAAATACAAACAACGCACTGTGTAGGGAGATACTAAGTCCTAAAATAGTATGAGTCAAGACAAAACCCTACACACAAACAATGTGCTATAAAGCATTTATACATACTGTAGAGTGCATTGAAAACCCAATTTGCTCTCCTCAACAGAGCTATGTCATTGGCTCACATCTCAGGGCCAATCAAAGTCAGTTATGAGGTCACTTACAGGTCTCCTCAATTCACCACTCAATCACCCCATTTAGCTCACCATACCTTCTCACTCCTGTCAATTTAGAAGGACTAAAGCTGCACTACCACAGTCATAAACTATTTTTTCACACTATATATTCCATTACAAAAGCCTCCTGCCCCGTTCCATAGGGGGAGGTAATTGATAGAGGGGAGTTCTGTGGTAGAAAATAAAATAGGTAATGATGAAAGACCCTCAGAACCCGGCCAGTCCCAGCACACAGCAGAACTGCATGCCAATCAAGACTTGCAAATACAAGTTTCGAGTTTCTGTAATTTTGGAGGAAGAAATCTGATCACGGTGGAGTTCAAAAACAAATTGCAGTGTGGATCACCTGGGGTGGCACAAGTCTATGGAATGACAGTTATATTTTGTTATGGGTGAATTTCCCAATGAGTGTACTATGTGTGTCATCAGTGTTATCTGGCAAAACACACATTTGGCTGGCAGTCAAGGGAGGACACTGTGATGTGGGTGGATCTGTGAGTCTGTGTCTAGACAACTAGTCCTCCTCTGAGCTTAGAGAGAATGATCCTATAGCTATTTACACGCCACACACACACACAGTCTGCAGAGAAGGGCCTTTATTACCAGCCATTGCCATCCATTCACATCAATGAACATAACAATGAGACAATTGTGCAGCTATGAAAACCAGTCCCCTCTGATTCATACCCAAAACATCCGAGGAAAACTGAGAATCAATTAAATCAATGAAGCCGCCAACTTTCCTCCTCCTCCTCCCTCCTCAGCTCAGCTCTGTGATTACGAGTCGCTGCGGTATTCTACTCCGGAAGCTGTTATTAGAGGTTAAATGTGCATTCCTTTGTTGTTGGTTGTGTTATTTATTTCGCTATTCCTTTTATTGCGTTATCTGTGTATATGTGTTTTTTAGCTGCTGTTGTGAGATCCTATTTTTTCCTCTCTTTCTTTCTTTCTTTCTTTCTTTCATTCTTTCTGTTTTTCTTTCTTTCTTTCATTTCATCTCTCTCTTGTTTGTTTGTTTAACGGCAGGAACAAAGCCTGAATGAATTACCAAGTGTGGACTGGAACTCCCAAGGTAGGGCTTTATCCACCATGTCGGTCAATCTCTTCTCTCTTTTCCTCGCAGCAGGCTGTCGCTCTTTCTCTTTCTTTACTTTTCTCCCTCCCTCTCTTCCTTGTGCATTCTTTTTTTAATGTCCCTCTTCTCTTCCTCTTTACTTCCCCTATCCCACCCACCGGCTCTCTTTACAATACCCTTGCTCTTTACTGTTCTCTGTATTCTGTTTACATGTTCACCCCTTCCTCTCCCTCCCTCCATCCTTTCCCCATCTCTTTCAGTTCTCTCTCTCTTCTGTACAGAACAGAGAGGGAGGGCTGCTGGAGTGCTTTTAATTCTGCCTTTCAATAGTTAACTAAAAGGAAACAAATGGAAACAAACAGAAACAAGGGAGACACAAGGAGATGATGGTACCACGCCAAGATATTACTTCTACAGAGGCCATTGCAATACCAGACAGTGAGAATAGCCCTGTGCCAGAAAATGACAGACAAATAAATGAATTACTAAAAAACGAAACAGCGGCCAGTAGAAAAATATTGACTACTTTTTAAAAGAATACATTAAAACTAAGAATCCAATTTGCGTAATCTTAATTTGTTGTGCTAACACTTTATTTGGATAGTACATCTGTAGATGCTCTACAGTCTATCTGCTAACCCTAGCCCTAACCCAAACCTTAACCCTTACGCTTCGAACACACCTACTGCGTCATTGCATTTTGGTACACCAGAAGTACATTCATTTCCAATGGAACGCTAGTTTGCCTTGCAGCATTGCATTGCAGAGGCAGTTGCAGTGGGTGTCGTGCATATGTTGGATTTATCGAACGTATGCGTCAAACTGTATGCGTAAACGGGTTTGACGGAAATGGTAGCAGAAGGTGAATGTTGAACTTTTGTTGCACACATATCTAGATGATGCTGCGTACTATTTTGCGCAATGACGCAGTTGGTGTATTCAAAGCGTTATCCTAACCCTAAACTTAACCCTTACCCTAGCCCTAACCTAACCCTTATTCTAAACCTAACCCTAACCATAACCTTAGCAAGCAGTTGCTTATCAAGAGATAGTTTGTTGATAGTGTGACCATCTGTAGAGCATCTACAGATGGAAAATCCGGACTATCCAAATAAAGTGTGACCTTTGTTGTAATCTATTGTAAAATCAAATGTGTGTATTTCATCTCCCCAAATGAATGAACTAATCAACACAGGCTCATTTCGTAATGAAGTCAAAACATCAAACATCTAAAATTAATTAGACTGCTTATCAATCTACCATCAGTCGTGAATGTATTTTCTGGCTGTAGGCTGTCTATGAGCCATTTTTCCTCTTAGAGAGCGTTGGGCCAGTAACCGAAAGTCGAGTTAACCCCAAACAACAACTGCTCCCCGAGCACCGATGACATGGACGTCGATTAAGGCAGCCCCCCGCACCTCTCTGATTCAGAGGGGTTGGGATAAATGCGGAAGGCATATTTCGGTTGAATGCATTCAGTTGTACAACTGACTAGGTTTACCCTTTTCCTTCCATTCCGCACCTGAGAAAGATAATAACTTAGGAGAGAAGGAGGAGGAGGAAGAAGAGAGAAAGAGGGAGAGAGACAGAGGAGGCAGATACAAAGAGGGCGAGAAAGGCAGGGAGATGATGAGGAAGATGGAGGGAAAGAGAAGAGAGAGGTAGCCGGGTTGAGCGTGAAGCCTAAAATCAAATCAAATCAAAATGTTATTGGTCACATACACGTGTTTAGCAGATGTTATTGCGGGTGTAGCGAAATACTTGTGCTTCTAGCTCCGACAGTGCAGTAATATCTAACAAGTAATATCTGACAATTTCACAACATATACCCAATTCACACAAATCTAGTAAGGAATGGAATTAAGAATATATACATATATGGACGAGCAATGACAGAGCGGCATGGACTAAGATACAGTAGAATAGTATAGAATACAGTATATACATATGAGATGAGTAATGCAAGATATGTAAAAAATTATTAAAGGCGTTGAGATCTAGCTAGTGTGTCACTGCAAAATCTGAGCAAGCTCTGAGCACAGATGTTAGACCTAACGATGGGGGACAGAGAGAGAGAGAGAGGGAGAGAGATGAGGAGAGAGAGAGAGATCCACTCTTAGAAAAAAAGGGTTATTCGGCTGTCCCCATAGGATAACACTTTTTGCTTCCAGGTAGAACCCTTTTTGGTTCCAGGTAGAACCCTTTAGGGTTCCATTTAGAATCCTCTGTGGAAAGGGTTCTACATGGAACCCAAAAGGGTTCTACCTGGAACCAAAAAGGGCTCTTCAAAGGGTTCTCCTATGGGGAAAGGCGAAAAACCCTTTTAGGATCTAGATAGCACCTAGAGAGAGAAAGCGTGCGAGAGAGAGAGTGAGCCTGGACACTTGTTACTCAATTATTTAAGATGACACATCACCCCCCACAGGAAGATAAATAAGCTCTCAGTGATGGACCACAGAATCATCCTTTATGCTGCGTCCACCATCTGGGCTCACACACACACGCTCAGGCATGCGCACACAAACACACACACACACACACGCTCAGGCATGCGCACACAAACACACACACACGCACACAAGCGTGCATGCATGCTCACACACACAGACACACACTCACAGGTGGGCATGCTGACACACACATACTCTCTTTGGCGGGTATGCTGGCACCCGCACACATACATAAACACACGTATAATCATAAATTATAATCAAAGGTTATAATGGACCACCAACCACATGGATTAACCAATCTAAGGACCTCCAACTGGGTGGCTAGTGAACCAATATAAAAGAGAGTTGGGAAAACCCAGTGTGATTCTAAATGAAGATACACACAAACCTAATTAAATCCCAATTCATCTCCATTTCTTATTAATTAACCACTATCACCATGGTTACTACATTATTATACATGATACCACGCTATAATCCATATTATTGTTTCTCCTCACCTTTAAAGTGCAGGGCGTTGGCTAGAATCAGGCCTCCAGCGTTTGGCCTGGATCTCATCCTCCAGCAGTGTCCCCTCCACCCCACCCATGCCCCCATTGGCCCAGGCACGAAGCTGCTGTCCTTCTGTCCCAGGGCCTGTTGCTTCAAGAGACGCAGGGCCCAGGTGGAGGTGGGGTCTCCCCCAGGGGGAACCAGAGGAGAAGGAGACCCCCAGCACCAGCAGGGCCCACACAGGGATGAGGAGAGAAAGGGACAGTGTACGCAGCATGGCAGACCTGGGAGGAGAGGGAATATAGAAGTGGATTAGCTGATTGTATTGTAGGCTATTCATCATTTTATACTGCAACACACAGGTCACTGAACCTCATTACAACAACATTTAGGCAACACCAATGAAAAAAAGAGTACAACATTCCTTTATATAGGCTAGTTATTCAAATCGAAATTCAATGGAATTTTCACTCTGGTTTTAATCAAACCCCTATGAAAATTCAGTTATGCTGGTAAAAAGAGGAGTGGCTCTGAGAGGAGAGTATTCTGTAACATCGAATTGCAACATACAGATTGTTATTATTATCGATCGAAGAGAAATTCCTAACAACATTCAACATAAACCTGGTATACAAAAATCTATTAATTTGCCTTCCTCGAACATCTTGGTGAATGAAAGCGCTCTTTTCTTTCAACACAAAACCACAGTTAATTATCAGCCTACGGAGCGGATGACACAATGACGCCAACTTCTGTTTGTCTATGGAGATGTTAATTGAAGGGCAAAAGCAAAAAGTTCTTTGTTAGAATTTTTTTTAACCGTAAATTAATTTAAGTGTCTTTCTGTCCTCCACCGCTTCCCTCGAGCTTGTTCAACAAGGGAACTGAAGCTTTTTTTCTGTTGGCTCAGACGTGGCAAAGGAAGTTCTGGAAGTCTGTCTATTCGTCTGTCTATTAAATAGTTTGTTTCCACCCCAGACCACACACTCAAGTCCAGGCGCTTTCTCCTTTTCCAGAAATGTCTACAATTCCACCGTGACAATGGTAATGAAGTCTGTCGCATGCAAACAATCAACAACTGTTTCAAGGTGTTTGGGGAAGTTATGCCTGCAGCCTAAAATGTAGCCTATGTATGAATAGATACTGAGACAATATGTTTTATGCATGTTTGCACATATCTAAGGAACGACCATCTGAATTATTTTGAAAAGTATAGGCTGCCACAGTAAACTATAGCACACTGTGAATACAATTGACAGTCTATGAAATCGCACTGGGACTCTGAACACAGATGGTTCTGCAATTCCAGTCCCAGTCGTGCGGGGTCGCTGACGGCCTCTGTGTCATCTAATTTGAGTAGCCCCACCCGTCCCTGTCTACATTTTGCCCGCCCGGAGAAGCCTAAGCAGCGTTGTATTGCGCTGCTCCTGATCGACCTCCCACACTTCGTCTTACTGCGTTCTGTATTTTCTTAACTCCTTTTTTCCACAATTGCACTCGATTTCCATGCTCTTACCAATGTGAAACGTCGGACAGTAAGGAAACAAGTCGTGTACATAGATTTGTAGCCTTCGATATAGGCAGCAAATGGATAAATGGATGTACAAATAAAAGGTGTCTAATTGATAGATCTAGAGATAGTCTAAGAAGAAGAAAAGCGGTTGAAGGGCTGGAGATGGAGGATGATAGTGATAACAGCAGAGCTGCCTGCCTGTCTGCCACCAGTGCAGAGCAATCAGCCTGGCCATGACAGCCTGTAGAACCCAGACAATTATTTACCGCCGGCTAATCAATACTGCACTCCCCGAGATAGCCATCAGCAGCACAATCACTATACCATACACACACACTGGAGCGCACACTTGTGCATACTGGGGCAACACACATACGGTGTGTGCTATTGTACTGACATGCGAGCCACGCACACACAGATCCGACCACAGGCACATTTGTTACTTGAAGATAAACTGCCGCTGTTATTTATAGATACATCATCTTCTCACACATCTAGGATGTTTTAACTGTCATACTTACAGGCAGCCACACATACACACATATCACAACATATCAGCCACATGTGCTGTGTACACTCCTGCCTCATGACATGTGTGAAACACACACACAAGCGCACACACACACTTCCTAATGGTGATGAGCCCACCCTGACAGGTGGGAGATGGTTGGCGTGTGTGTGAAGCCGTGTGTGTAAAGCCTTAGCCCGCGGGTGGGATGAGTGTAACAGGAGAGGCCACACACACACACACACCTCTCCCACCGGATTACAGTCAATGATGCTCGTAATGAGTGGCGATGCATATTTAAGCACCAGGTGATTCATAAAGGGTCAGGCCGCGCCACGGTTAAACTTGTCCCCAGGGAAACACAGATGGAAACCCGAGAGTGCTCTCTCAGTCAGCGGGAACTAAAGATCAGGCAATCGGCCTCCTTCAGGGCCCTGTAGGGGGTTGCACTTTGACCACCAGTGTACCTTCACACCCCCCCTCCACCCTGCCCTATAGGATTCTGTCAATGTGAATGCGGCAAGCCCCTTACCCCCTACACCCTAAACCCTCTACCCTTCACCCTATACACTCCTGTCAATGTGTCTGTCTACCACTCTGCCACTAGCCCTGTTCTTTCCCTCACTAGATGTTATTGTCTGGGGTTACGTTTACTGTTCTTGGCTGTAACTGGGGTTAAATGGAGCTAGAGCTGAAGGCCACTACAGTAGAATCTAAGTCTACGCTTTAGAACGATGGCTATTACTGGTATTGTCAACTGGGCCTTTAGCTTTGGTACCCCCTCAGTGCCTCTGTCCTTCTCTTTTTTCTTCATCCCTCTCTCTCCCTCTCTCTCTACAGAGCATGTGTTCCTTACGACCATTCTCTCCAACATCCCCCTGTGTCATGTTTCTCCAGTGAATCTACTGTTTCTCCACTCCTCCCTTCTGTCTAGCCCCATCTCTCCATCTAACGTCACCTCATCCACCACCACCTCCCTCCCTCCCTCCATCTCAGTGCACCTGAGGTCTAATTCTCTCTGACCTCCTCCCAAGCTATAGGGACCTTCCACTTCTCTAGCCCTCCCTCCATCCATCTTTTCTTCCCTCTCTTTCATGGTGGTGAATCAATCTCATAATCCAGTGTAGCCTCATGCCAGCAACACGACACATACAGCAGGTAAAAGACCTTCACCATAAAACTTAATTGAGATTCCTTATGAATACATACAAAATCCCTACATCACCATTCCTCCATCCTTCTCCTCCCCCTCTCCACTCCTCCATCAATCCCTCACTCCTGAGACCCATAGGGCAGCTTTTGGAGGCCGTTCAGGACAAACAGTGAGTGTGTAACAGTGAGTGTGTAACAGAGAGTGTGTCTGTGTGTGTGTCTGTCCGTCTATCCGTCAGCAGCTCCGGCCCATATAGAACGAACTGGGTCTGGTTTTACACGTCTATCTGGAAAGAGTCACCGGTGGCTGATGTTTAGTGGGGCCGCTTCCCAGGTTGTCCTCAATCATCTCAATCAGCCAAACCTATAGGCCCTGAAGACCAGGAGCTTTGGTGTGCCTGGTTTCTCTGACCTGCCAAAGAAGGAGAAGGAGAGGGGGAGAGTTGAGAGGGAGGGAGGAGAAAGGGGGTTAGGGGAGCTTGTTTAGCGGTGCTGAAATCACAGACACATCTGCTGTAAGTCTCAAATGTTTCCAATAAGAGTCTAAATGTTTCCTGCAGGCCTGTGAAGGACTGTAATGTTGGAAGAGGGGAGTGGGGTGCGATGGGGAGTTCTTAAATGTTTTATATCAGTGTTCATAAGGCTTGTTCCAACAAACACAGGTGTGCACACACACACACACACACACACTTCCCAGAAAGTGGCATTGTGTCCAATGAGTCAGCTCTGATTGCAACAACCAGTGGTCCCAAAGCTCCCGCAAGCCGTTGACAGCTGTCTTCATAGAAATCAAATATAACTCTCAATCCCATCCCACCAAAAAACATCACTCAGGTGTGACTCAGATCTCTGAAGGGAACAGACGTTACAACATACAATCAGCATGTCCGCCCCCCTACCTTCTTACCCCCCTCCACCACTCCTCTACCCATTCTCTCCTCTCCTCCCTCTCCCTCCTTCTCCCTCTCCTGCCAGCCAGCCGCCCAGCTGGTACAGTCGTGTCAGATAGGCTGGAACAGAGATAGAGGAGAGGCTTGGAGCAGAAGGAGGCATGAAGGTAAAATGGCTACAACAGAAGGCAATAGGTTGTTAGTGTGTTTGGGTGTGTGTGTTAAAGTGTGCAGTGTGAGATATCACACAGTCACCAGGTCAAAAAGTAACGTATCATCTCTGGCTGGTTGGTTGGTAGGTAGAGCAGAGGTATGACAGAGGTGTCTTTTCAAGGTTGTCCTGAAATGACTTTAGAATAGACATATGGTGCAGTCATAGGAAAACACGCACGCACGCACACACACACACACACACACACACATGCACGCACGCACACACAACAAATACATAACACCCAGAAATTACATACAGAATACCCCATTCACATTCATACAAACACATGTATTATTCACTCTCTTTTTCAATGTATGACCATACTATTTAGACACACACACACACACACACACACACACACACACACACACACACACACACACACACACACACTTCAGGTTCCCTGAGGACTGGAGTTGTCATCGCGTTGCTGACAGTCCTAAACAGCAAGTTACCGTACAGTATGTCTCCTACACAGAGAGATTCATTGTTTGTGTTTCTGGAAAAAGGAGAGATTGATTGATAAATTATGGCTGCGGGGTAGGTGGGCCGGTCATTTCTTGGTGTTTGGAAGAGAGGAGGAGGTAGCATCACTAGGAGATTAAGATGCCAGAGAGGATAGGTAGAGACAGGCAACTAGTCACCTCCAGAGGAAAATGGAAACGGGCTACTGCAAGCCTGCAGGGCACAAAGACAGACATGAGAGACAAAGAGAGAATCGGAGAGGGAGAAAGAGAGAGCGTTGAAGGCAGATGGAGAGAAAAAAGTAAAAGAGAAGGAAAGGAAAGAGAAAGTTTGAGGGAAATGAGAAGAGAGATAGTTAGAAATAGAACAAGAGCAGGCAGAACCAGAGAGAGTTAAAGGAGAGATTTACTGGTAGATTGAAACAGAGAGAGAGAAGAGAGAGAGAGAGAGAGAGAGAGAGAGAGAGAGAGAGAGAGAGAGAGAGAGAGAGAGAACAAAAAGAGAGAGAAGGAGACATGAGCCACAGAGGATATCTGGACGAGAATCAACAGGTGATGTCATTTACCCAAATGATGACTTCAGCTACTGTAAAGCGAAGGTCACAAGCCTGTTTTCAGGGCATTAGCTCCTCTCATAAAGGAGTGGAAAACCAGCTCTCCATTTTCCATTATCCCTCCATCCCTCCCTCCTCTCCATCCCTCCATCACCCCCCTAAGCTGCTCTGCTATTCGCTCTGTCGCGGCGTACGATGGAGAATTGAATCCCCATCAGACTCAGTTCATTTCCAGTGCAGTGTTATATATAACATATGATGTTATCAGTAGGATAGATACGTGCGAAGAGGTCAACTGAACTGATGCTATTAATATTCTGTCTGTCTGTTCATTCCCTGGTGTTTAATGTAATTCAGCAGGAAATGAGTGCTTAGAGTAAGTCGTCATGTGTGGGGTATGATATGGTGATATGGGATGTGCTCATGTGTTGCTGGGAGATCACTGGACCACCATATATTACAAAGTGCATCACATGACAATGGTACATAACTATAGCTTCTGTAATAAAAGGGCATTTATATGATAAAAATTTGGCATGAAAGCCTTTATTTTAGAATCGCCTAATCTGTACAGCACATTATATCATTATATGACTTTGGTAGATTTAGTAACTGTTAGCAATAACAGTACAGTCTATACTCTAGTTTGACATTTCAAATCCTGAGAACATATTACAGGGATGAATTTATGTCTGCTCTGCCATCCACACTCAGTTGGAAAAAGGTTTGAAATATCCAGGTAACTTTCTAAAAATCCCTGGTCGGAGGATTTCGGATTTCCTGTTTATTCCCTCAGGATTTCTGTAAAACCACAGAATTCTGGGACAGTTACCGGAACTTTGCAACCCTAGTTGGAACCTAAAGGCTCAGACACAACGGTAGCATTTACCGGCTGAGAGTACTAAGCACCTCAGAACAGAGAGCCGGCCGTGATTTGTAAACCGTGTGCCGAACCAACGTCAGACTAATGGCAGATGAATGGCAGATCAACATTCGGTACGGTGTGTGTGGTCCATAACAGGTGAGGGTGGATGGCTGGCTATAGAGTAAGTGTGGTGTATAATCTGTGAGGCAGTCTGTTTTATTAGGGCGCCACAATAATCAGAGCAGTGGAGAGGCTCAGAGAGAGAGTAGGTAATCAGTATACGCTAGTCACCAATCATGTTTTTCTCCTCTCCCTTTCACTTAACTCTTTTACTCTTTCTCTCTCTCTCTCTCTTTCATCTCTCTCTCTTTCTCTCTCTCTCACTCCCTTTATTCTCTATCTCTCTTGCATTTGGACATGTTAAGTTGCCTAAATCATTTCATAAGCATCTTGGACTTCAGTGTAGGAGTGGGAGAGAAAGGAGGAGATGATTAACATGGCACTGATTAGACCTAATTAGGAGTTTGATTAAAGGTTTTAATTAGGGAACCAAGCACTCCATTTGGAGAGGGCGACAGAGGGGAGGGCGAGGGGGGTGGAAAGAAGAGGGGAGAGGGGGATGGAGAGGATAGAGGAGGTGAGAGAGGATGGAGAGGGGAGACAGGGAGAGGGGAGAGGGGGATGGAAAGGAGGGTAAGGAGGGGGAGAGTAGAAGAGAGGGAAAAGGGAGAGAGAGGATCCTAGAGTGTGCATGCTGACAAGTCACCTCTGGAACTCTAGGGAAATAGTATCGTTTTTCTTTATTGTTTCTCCAGGTGTGCTGTATCGTACGAACCTTGTGGGATTTCTGATTATGAGCCTTCATCCCCCCCTCGTTCTGGGTCTCCAATCTTTCGATAGATCGTGTGTCAAACATTATCTTCCCTTTATTTGATTTACCCTCCTCATCTCCATGTCTCGTTCTCTTGTTCTTTCCGCCTTTCCTCTCTCTCTCTTTTTCTCTCCATGGTCTCTGTACAGTAAGTAGTCTATTTGGCACAGGCCTCTTCTCTATCTCTCCCTCTGTCCCTCTCTCTCTCTCACCTACATTTCAGCCTCTGTATTATTAATTAGCAGCAGTGTTCACTATCAGTGCAATTACTCAAGAGAAGCAGAAAACCAGAGAATAGGGCCAAAATGGAGATGCCACAAAAAACAAAGGGATGAAGAGAGAGAGCTTTCCAACCTTAAAGAGACAGTCTCCATAATAGGAACATTGACATGAATGGCATAATTTTGATATTGTAAGACCAATTTGAAATAAAATACTATATTAAAATCACTTAGTAGACTAATTGAAGAAGGAAAGGTTGTTGTACAAAATAAAAATGGACAATTATATGTCTCAACACCTCCAGTCAGGTCCATAATTATTGGCACCTTTGATAAAGATGAGCAAAAAAGACTATAAAATAAAGAATACAAATACTTAGCTATATTGTATGCTCAAAGAAATGGGGAAATGATATTATTTTATTCTAATACAATTGTTCAGAGAAAGAGATGTTGTTTAACAAGTAATACTAAATAAAAACAAATTGGGGTCAAAATGATTGACACCCTTGTTTTTATTTTATGAACCTTTATTTAACTAGGCAAGTTAGTTAAGAACAAATTCTTATTTACAATGACGGCCTACCCCCCCAGCCAAACCGTCCCCTAACCCGGACGACGCTGGGCCAATTGTGCACCGCCCTATGGGACTCCCGATCACGTCCGGTTGTGACACAGCCTGGGAACGAACCAGGGTCTGTAGTGACGCCTCTAGCACTACAATGCAGTGCCTTAGAACCCTGCGCCACTAGGGAGGAAAATACATCCCCTTGCGAGGATAACGATAAAGAGCCTTTTTCTAAAATATTTTATGAGATTGGAAAACACGTTGGGAGGTATCATAGACCATAACTCCATACAGAATCTTTCCAGATCCTTGATATTCTTCAACTCCTCTTATGAACTGCCCTCTTCAACTCAAACCACAGGTTTTCAATGGGGTTCAAGTCCAGAGACTGAGATGGCCATTACAAAATGTTAACTATTTCTTTGTGGATTTTGATTAGTGCTTGGGGTTATTGTCGTGCTGGAAGATCTACCTGCGACCAAGTATCAGCCTCCTGGCACAGACAATCCCCCCCACATTCTGAAATGGCATTTTAGTCCCCCCTAGTTTTATCATTGGAATGTGATACAATACGAGGCAACGGTGTGCTTTAGGACCATGCGGACGCCTCCAAGCGGTCGGGTAGGCTGTTTGGAGTGTTTATATATCTATATATATATACAGTACCAGTCAAAAATGTTGACACACCTACTCATTCAAGGGTTTATCTTTATTTTTACTATTTTATTCATGGTAGAATAATAGTGAAGACAACAAAACTATGAAACAACACATATGGAATCATGTAGTAACCAAAAAAGTGTTAAACAAATCAAATATATTTTATATTTGCGATTCTTCAAAGTAGCCACCCTTTGCCTTGATGACAGCTTTGCACACTCTTGGCATTCTCAACCAACTTCACCTGGAATGCTTTTCCAACAGTCTTGAAGGAGTTCCCACATATGCTGAGCACTTGTTGGCTGCTTTTCCTTCACTCTGCGGTCCAACTCATCCCAAACCATCTCAATTGGGTTGAGGTCGGGTGATTGTGGAGGCCAGATCATCTGATGCAGCACTCCATCACTCTCCTTCTTGGTCAAATAGCCCTTACAAACAACAGTATGCAAGTATAAACACCATGGGACCACGCAGCCGTCATACCGCTCAGGACGGAGACGCGTTCTGTCTCCTAGAGATGAATGTACTTTGGTGCAAATCAATCCCAGAACAACAGCAAAGGACATTGTGAAGATGCTGGAGGAAACTGGAACAAAACTATCTATATCCATAGTAAAACGAGTCCTATATCGACATAACCTGAAAGACCGCTCAGCAAGGAAGAAGCCACTGCTCCAAAACCGCCATAAAAAAGCCAGACTACGGTTTGCAACTGCACATGGGGACAAAGATCGTACTTTTTGGAGAAATGTCCTCTGGTCTGATGAAACAAAAATAGAACTGTTTGGCCATAATGACCATTGTTATGTTTGGAGGAAAAAGGTGGTTGCTTGCAAGCCAAAGAACACTATCCAAAACCGTGAAGCACGGGGGTGGCAGCATCATGCTGTGGGGGTGCTTTGCTACAGGAGGGACTGGTGCACTTCACAAAATAGATGGCATCATGAGGAAAGAAAATTATGCGGATATATTGAAGTAACATCTCAAGACATCAGTCAGGAAGTTAAAGCTTGGTCGGAAATGGGTCTTGCAAATGGACAATGACCCCAAGCATACTTCCAAAGTTGTGGCAAAATGGCTTAAGGACAACAAAGTCAAGGTATTGGAGTGGCCATCACAAAGCCCACATTTTGGGGCAGAACTGAAAAAGCGTGTGCGAGCAAGGAGGCCTACAAACCTGACTCAGTTACACCAGCTCTGTCAGGAGGAATGGGCCAAAATTCACCCAACTTATTGTGGGAAGCATGAGGCTACCCGAAACGTTTGACCCAAGTTAAACAATTTAAAGGGAATGCTACCAAATACTAATTGAGTGTATGTAAACTTCTGACCCACTGGGAATGTGATGAAAGAAATAAAAGCTGAAATAAATCATTCTCTCTACTATTATTCTGACATTTCACATTCTTAAAATAAAGTGGTGATCCTAACTGACCTAAGACAGGGAATTTTTACTAGGATTAAATGTCAGGAATTGTGAAAAACTGAGTTAAATGTATTTGGCTAAGGTGTATGTAAACTTCCGACTTCAACTGTATATATATATATATATATATATATATATATATATATATATATATATATATATGTGTGTGTGTGTTCTCCACTTCTAAAACCAAACCCTGGTCAGATGACATGAAAATAACAAATGACAATAACTTACTCTAAAAAATCCCACTCGCTCCAATGATCACTCGCTCCATTAGGCAACACACATCCACAATACACACACACCAGCAATTCTACCACCAGCTACAAGTAGGCTACTACAGCAATTCTTGGCCTCGTCGTCTTCAATTACAGTTCAACACACACTCAAGGTTTGGACAAGCTCACCAGATGCCCAGGAGTGGACGGGCCCTGTCGAACTCCCAGTGAGTGTGGTGTTGCGCCTTGTGGAGTATATTTGACCGCCGTCTGCTTCTTTCCGTCTAATTCTATTTGTCTACTTCTTTGTCTCTGGTTCTGTTAGATTGGTAGCTAGATTGGCTCTGGCTGTTGTGGTGATGTGTGGTTTTGGCGTGGCTGTGCTGGAGTGTGGAGCTGGAGCTCTGGCTGGTAGTGAGTGCAGGAGGAGAGAGAGAGAGCATTCGTCCCTCATTATAAGGGGAGCTAAGCAGATGCGCCCGTTCAGGTAATCAGAGGCAACCTAACATGATTTGGGCTCACACACACAAAGAGGCGGTTAATAGCATGAGATTGACACATCGTATACAAATCACAGTAACCCCCTTTTGACACATATGACATACAGGTAACTGCCAAAATAAAACAAACAGTTGAGTAAATGAGCGATACAAAGTATATTGAAAGCAGTTGCTTCCACACAGGTGTGGTTCCTGAGTTAATTAAGCAATTAACATCCATGCTTAGGGTCATGAATAAAAACGCTGGGCAGGCCATTATTTTGGCTACCATGGCTAAATAGGATGACAATGCCTCCTTCCACAGGGCACGACTGGTCACTGAATGGTTTGATGAGCATGAAAATGATGTAAACCATATGCCATGGCCGTCTCAGTCACCAGATCTCAACCCAATTGAACACTTATGGGAGATTCTAGAGCGGCGCCTGAGACAGCGTTTTCCAAAACAATCAACAAAACACCAAATGATGGAATATCTCATGGAAGAATGGTCTCCCATCCCTCCAGTAGAGTTCCAGACACTTGCAGAATCTATGCCAAGGCACATTGAAGATGTTCTGGCTCGTGGTGGCCCAAAGCCCTATTAAGAGACTTTATGTTGTGGTTTCCATTATTTTCGCAGTCACCTGTATGTAATATGTTATGACAGAAGAACAATAACTAATTGTTTTCCATGCAAGTCACTAATGTAACATGTGGTTGAAAGACAATACATGTTTACTGGGGATGCACTTGACAAATCATTTAATTAATCAGTAAAACAATTAAGAGGCACAGAGGCATAAAATTATAATTCACTGGTTCCAAATGTGGGCATCATTCATTCCTTGTTCCCTTCCGTGCCATTCAACCTCAATTGGATTGCATTTTCACACACACACACACACACACACACACACACACACACACACACACACACACACATTACTCAGTGAAATAATTCCATACGATTTAATGAAAAAAGACCAACAAAAGAATAACAACCCCCAAAAAAGAAATGATAATTAAAAAAAATAAAAAGTAAAAAAGGTAACTGGCTAAAGACACAACAGAGCGAGAGAGACAGAGACAGAGAGAAGAGAGAGAGAGAGAGAGAGAGAGAGAGAGAGAGAGAGAGAGAGAGAGAGAGAGAGAGAGAGAGAGAGAGAGAGAGAGAGAGAGAGAGAGAGAGAGAGAGAGAGAGAGAGAGAGAGAGATAGAGAGAGAGAGAGAGAGACAGAGAGAGAGAGAGAGAGAGAGAGAGAAACAACCTGGAAGCAAGGTATTCCTAATTACTGATACAAATGTATTCAGAGGCAGTAGCAGCATTGTGTTGCCATGTTATTGTCTGTCTGGTGCTGTGATTTGTGTTTGTGTGTGTGTGTCTGGTCATGAATTGATTGTGAATGTTTCTCCTCCCGTGTTAATTGCTTACTCTGGCTTATTACAGAGTGTCTGTCATTACCTATCTGTGTGTGTGTGTGTGTGTCAGAGGAGGCTGGTGGGAGGGGCTATGGGAGGATGGGCTCATTGTAATGGCTGGAATGGAATGAACGGAACATGGAAACCACGTTTGATTCCGTTCTTTTCGTTCCATTCCATTCATTACAATGAGCCCATCCTCCTATAGCTCTTCCCGCCAGCCTCCTCTGGTGTGTGTGTGTGCTCGCCACCCATCCCTTTGTGTCGCCAGGGACGCTGTGAAAGACAGAGGAAAGGTAAAGAGGGAAAAAAGGAAAAGATAGGTGTGTGTGAGAGAAGAGACAGAGCGAGAGAGAGATGGGGGAAGGAAGACAGAGAGAGCGAGATGGGGGGAGACAGAGAGAGAGATGGGGGAAGGAAGACAGAGAGAGAGAGATGGGGGGAGGAGGACAGAGAGAGAGATGGGGGAGGAAGACAGAGAGAGAGAGATGGGGGAAGGAAGACAGAGAGATAGAGATTGGGGAGACAGAGAGAGAGAGATGGGGAGGAAGACAGAG
Organism: Coregonus lavaretus; assembly: GCF_964263955.1. Lineage (NCBI taxonomy): Eukaryota > Metazoa > Chordata > Actinopteri > Salmoniformes > Salmonidae > Coregonus > Coregonus lavaretus. The sequence goes on from NW_028163995.1 coordinate 35,957, forward strand.
AGAGAGAGATGGGGGAGGAAGACAGAGAGAGAGAGATGGGGGAGGAAGACAGAGAGAGAGAGATGGGGGGGCAGAGAGAGAGAGTCAGACAGACAGACATAACACGTGCCCAGTTGTCTTAATGAATATTAACGAGAGTGCCATGGTCTGAATCCCAAATGGGACCCTATCCCCTATGTAGTGCACTGAGCCATATGGGACCTGGTCAAATGTAGTGCACTATATAGGGAATCGGGTGCAAGTTGGGACGCAGCCATGATGTCTCAGGTAGGGATGTTAGTTTGTTTTCCCTTCTGGCAGAGAAAGAGAGAGAAAGAGAGAGCGAGAGAGAGAGAGAGAGAGAGTTAGAGAGAGAGAGGGGGGCGGGATCTGAATACAGAACAGCGGTATTAGAAAGAGTGGCAGGGCCCCTGATCTACACTGGAGTTAACACTGCAGTTAAGGGGATTTCTGGTGATGTGACAGGTCTGTGTGTGTGTGTTTATGTGTCTCTCTCTCTCTCTGAACGTCTGTGTGTGTGCGTGTGTGCGCGTCTACATCATTGTGTGTGTGTATGTGTGCGTCTACATCATTGTGTGTGTTTGTGTGCGCGCGTCTCCCTCCATCCAAAGTCTCCATCTAAATGAGTTGTTCCCGTGGCAGTACTAAGTGTCTGTGTAGAAGCCACATGGTAGTCAGGACTGGTTCTATCTCCATTCCCCCTGGCAGCTGGTGATTTATTCTCCCAGAGAAAATTCACACAGGTGAGACACACACGCACGCACGCATACGCATACGCACACGAACAAACACACACATACGCACGCAGCCACACACGCACACGTCTCAGTCTGACTGGATGGTTAACAGTAAATGGGGGGGGTGAAGGAAGGGCTGATGGAGTAGATTGGAAGTAGAGGAGTTTCAATCCAGTGAGTTAGTGATAAATAGTGGATCTAAAGTCAAGGTGTTGGGTTGATTTGAATTGATAAGAGAGGATTGTAGATGAAGGCTGAATCTTCCTGGATCGATTCAATGCATCTCAAGTGACACTGGTTCTAGATTAAAACCAGTGAGCAATTATAAATGTAACTCAGCTATGCTGCAGGTGTTTTCCTACCATTGTTGATAGAGAATATTGGTAGAGAAAGTGTGATTGTCTGGGGCTGTATTCATGAAGTGTCTCAGTGTAGGAGGGCTGATCTAGGATCAGTATTTCTACATCAACACTCCTACTCTGAGACGCCTCATGAATATGGGCCCTGGTTTCTCTGCAGAGGTGGAGGTGAGTAAATGTGGCTGGCCGTGTGTTTAACCCAGGTAGACGCAGACCAGCGGTGTGTACAAAATGTCACCCTATTCCCTATTGCACTACCTCAAAGGCTCTGCTCAAAAGTAGTGCACGTTATAAGGAATGTGGGACGCATCCTAAATGTGTAGAAACAAGCCCAACCAGGCCCATCCAGGCCCAACCAGGCCCAACCAGGCCCAACCAGGCCCATCCAGGTCTTTGTCTGTCTCTCTACCCCCTTTATCCCCCAGGGCTTTATCTCCATATGCTGACCAGTCTGGGGGTCAGGTTACTGGGGTCACGACCTTGCCAGCCTCCACGGGACAGTAGGGCACAGGAAATTGAAGGAAGTGTGTGTGTGTGTGCGTGTGTGTGCATGGCCTGTGGGTGTGTGTGTGTCCTGTCCCCATCTGTCACACTAGAGGTGCATTGCGTGAAAGATCACCACCCCCCTCCCCAGCCCCCCTCACCCCCCCTTCACCCCTTGGGAAGGAGTTCTGAGTATCTGAGATGAGGAGTGAGGGATAGGCGTGGCTGGACTCTCACCCCTATTAGCCCCATTTCAGACCCCTGCTGCCCCAGCCCTCTGAGCCAGATGGGATGCCAGTCTCACCCCTCACCTTTGACCCCCCGTGGCAGGGTGACTGATGAGCCGGCCCTATCGCTGTCACCAGCCTTTGTACGCACTGACAGGCATCTGACACTAGGCTGGGTCTCCTTTATTAACTGGAGAAATGACTGGCACCTGAGCAATAACTGTTCAATACTATAATACTAGACTACACAATAGTGTGTGAGTGTATGTGTGTGTGTGTGTGTGTGTGTGTGTGTGTGTGTGTGTGTGTGTGTGTGTGTGTGTGTGTGTGTGTGTGTGTGTGTGTGTGTGTGTGTGTGTGTGTGTGTGTGTGTGTGTGTGTGTGTGTGTGTGCGATTGTGTGTGTGAGCACTTGGCCTGTAGTAGTTGTTGTGACAATAGTAGTTGTTATGATTTAAAAACCACATTGTAATTAAGATAGATCTGCTTGCATTTGAGCAATATGACCGCTATATTCTACAATACTACAAAACACAATAGGCTACCATAACTAATGCTACACCATAAACCATGTCGTTATGAGCAATATGCACTGTATGTACAAAAGCATGTGGACACCCTTTCAAATGAGTGGATTTGGCTATTTCACCCGTTGTTGGCAGGTGTATAAAATTGAGCACACAGCCATGCAATCTCCATAGACTAACATTGGCAGTAGAATGCCCTTTCTGAAGAGCTCAGTGACTGGCCCGCACAGAGCCCTGACCTCAACCCCATCTAACACCTTTGGGATGAATTGGAACGCCGACTGCGAGCCAGGCTTAATCGCCCAACATCAGTGCCCAACCTCACTAATGCTCTTGTGGCTGAATGGAAGCAAGTCCCCACAGCAATGTTCCAACATCTAGTGGAAAGCCTTCCCAGAAGAGTGGAGGCTGTTATAGCAGCAAAGGGGGGACCAACTCCATATTAATGCCCATGATTTTGGAATGAGATTTTCGACGAGCAGGTGTCCACATACTTTTGGTCATGTAGTGTATAATCTAGTTATGAGTTCTGAGTTATTATTGGTCAATATGACACACAACATGACCACTCAATACTATATACTACAAAACATTATAGGCTACCATGACTTATGTGCTACCCATCCAATACACCATGTAATTATGAACAATATTACAGGTGTATATGGTAACAGTATATTTACAAATGGTTTCAAAAGGGTTCTTCGGCTGTCCCCATAGGAGAACCCTTTTTGGTTCCCTCTCGGGAAAGGGTTCTAATTTACCTGGAAGCCAATAGGGTTCTACCTGGAACCAAAAGGGTTCTACTTGGAACAAAAAAAAGGGTTCTTCAAAGGGTTGTCCTATGGGGACAGCCAAATAACCCTTTTAGGTTCTAGATAGCACCTTTTTTTCTAAGAGTGTACCATGTAGTTGTAGTGGTTGAAATGACATCATCATGAACAGTAATAGAGGATGGTCCATTCTTTTTGTGATGTTTTAATGATTTGCACTTTAGCACTATAATACTACTGCTGGACGTAATACTACACAAAGTGTTTCTTATACCATGTAGACAAATTAACCAATGATACCATGAAGTTATAGTGACTGTGAAACTATGTGGATAGATAGACAATAGATAGATAATGATTGACTTGATGTCCTGTCCTATTCCGCCCTGTAGGCATGGGGACTGTCTACTCCTTACTTTTCATTCTAGGGCCCTAGCTCATTGTTTGTCCGTGCTAGTCATTCATCGACTGTCATGCCCTCCTCTCTCTCTCTTTCGCTCTCACTGTTTCTTTCTCTCTCCTCTCTTTCTCACCCTCTCGCCCTTTCTCTTGCTTCCACTTTCTCCATCTCTCTTTCTCACCCCCCTCTCTCTATATATCTCCATCTCTCTTTCTCACCCCCCTCTCTCTCTATCTCCATCTCTCTATCTCTCTATCTCCATCTCTCTTTCTCACCCCCCCTCTCTCTCTATCTCCATCTCTCTTTTTCACCCCCCTCTCTCTCTCTATCTCCATCTCTCTTTCTCACCATCTCTCTTTCTATATCACCATCTCTCTTTCTCACCCCCGTCTCTCTCTCTATCTCCATCTCTCTTTCTCACCCCCCTCTCTCTATATCTCCATCTCTCTTTCTCACCCCCCTCTATCTCTCTTTCTCCATCTCTCTTTCTCACCCCCCTCTCTCTCTCTTTCTCCATCTCTCTTTCTCACCCCCTCTCT
>NW_028163995.1:42500-58568 GCF_964263955.1 Coregonus lavaretus
CTAACCCTAACCCTAAACCTAACCCGTACCCGTACCCGTACCCTTACCCTAACCCTATCCCTAACCCTAACCCTAACCCTAACCCAAAAACCTAACCTTAACCCTAAGCCTATCCCTAGCTCCTAAACCTATCTCCTAACCCTAAACCTAATTCTAACCCTAACACTAATTCGAACCTTAACCCTAAACCCCCTAGAAATAGCATTTGACCTTGTGGGGACCAACAAAATGTCCCTAGTTGGTCAAATTTATTTTGGTTTACTATTCTTGTGGAGACTTCTGGTTAAACACGTCCACACACACACACACACACACACACACACACACACACACACACACACACACACACACACACACACACACACACACACACACACACACACACACACACACACACACACACACACACACACACACACACACACCAACCTTAACCTTAACCCTAACCTCAACCTTAAACCCAAAACCCTAAACCTAACCCTTAAGCTTAAAATAGCATTTAAACAAATTCAGGACCAAAAAAGTTCTGACTTTTCAAAAAAGTTATTGTTTTCATACCTTGTCAGGACATTCGGGTGAATTGTTAGGACATTGTGGTCCTGATAAGGTAGGAAAACAAGTACACACACACACACACTTGGAAAACTACAATACTGCGCATCAATAGGCAGAGAATTAATCTCATACAACTCCCATCATAGGCCTACCGTCACCCAGATGGATGCTACACATTGGTAGTAGAACAGGTAACTTTCCCTCTCCTTCACTTTGAGCATTTGAAAGAGTGCTTCATAAATCCAATTCATTACTATTCATATTTTGCTTAAGGTAAAACCAATGGGTTTTTAACTTTCATTGAATCATTTCAGTGGAGTAAACTGTAATGAAATGGCCAATTCAAGGACTCCTTCATGCTACAAGCCCTCCTTTCAGGTCAGATAGAATCAGACAGAATCTGTATAGATATATCAGTATGTACTGTATGTTCATTTGGGGGATGCGCGGATGGGATCTATCTGCGTGATGCAGTGTTGGCGGTTACACATTACAAAGTAACGTGTTACAGTAATAATATTACTTTTTTGCGGTAACAAGTAATATAACGGAGTTACTGTTCCAATATTACAGTAACTGGTCAAAGAAATAGGTTGTTACTTTTGTTATCATTCCCTTCCTATTACAGTTATTGATCCAAATAAATAGATTGTTGTTGTTTTCGTCCTCTCACCAAGTTCCTATTTACACAAACACACTACTACTAACCGCTTTAGTGAGGGAGATGAAAAATGGCCTAGAACGTTGAGTTACTCAGCAAGGAAGTACTCCCATTACTTTGATTTGGTAGGAGGCCAAAATGATAAGAATATAACTGTAAAATGTAAACTGTGCCCAGGCGAAAAACACCTCTCCACTGCTAGAAACACAACTTCCAGTCTTTTAAAGCACCTGCAAAGGCAACACCCCAACACAAAACCCGTAGCGAAAGACCCGTGAGACCTGATCACTACTGCTGACTGTAGGCCTACCTCATCCAAACAACCAAGGCTTGAATTTAATCGTTCAGGAGGACAGGCTGTAACCCAGGGAGAGCTGAACAAGCTTGTAGATGGGTATGTAGGAGAGGAACTGCTACCCTTATCCACGGTAGAATCTGTCATTATTAGGCTACTTGTGTTGGTGTATAGGCCTACAGTACCTTCAGAAAGTACCCCTCGACTTATTCCACATTTTGTTATGTTACAGCCTGAATTCAAAATGGATTAAATAGATGTTTTCTCACCCATCTACACACAATACCCCTTAATGACGAAGTGAAAACATGTTTTTAGAAATGTTAGCAAAATGATTGAAAATGAAAATAAAATATCTCATTTACATAAATATTCACACCCCTGAGTCAATACATGCTTGAATCACCTTTGGCAGCGATTACAGCTGTGAGTCTTTCTGGGTAAGTCTCTAACAGCTTTGCACACTTGGATTGTACAATATTCGCACATTCTTCTTTTTTAAATTCTTCAAGCTCTGTCAAGTTAGTTGTTGATCATTGCTAGACAGCCATTTCCAAGTCTTGACATAGATTTTCAAGCCGATTTAAGTCAAAACTGTAACTAGGCCACTCAGGAACATTCAATGTCGGCTTGATAAGCAACTCCAGCGTATATTTGGCCTTGTGTTTTAGGTTATGGTCCTGCTGAAAGATGAATTTGTCTCCCAGTGTCTGTTGGAAAGCAGACTGAACCAGGTTTTCCTATAGGATTTTGCCTGTGCTTAGCTATATTCCGTTTATTTTTATCATAAAAAACTCCATAGTCCTTGCCAATGACAAGCATACCCATAACATGATGTAGCCACCACAATGCTTGAAAATATGAAGAGTGGCACTCAGTGATGTGTTGTGTTGGATTTGCCCCAAACATAACGCTTTGTATTCGGGACATAAGGTGAATTTATTTGCCACATTTTTTGCAGTTTTACTTTAGTGCCTTAGTGCACTTATTCTGTACATGCTTCCTTCTTTTAATTCTGTCAATTAGCTAAGTAACTACAATATTGTTGATCCATCCTCAGTTTTCTCCTATCACAGCCATTAAACTCTGTAACTGTTTTAAAGTCACCATTGGCCTCATGGTGAAATCCCTGAGCGGTTTCCTTCCTCTCCGGCAACTGAGTTAGGAAGGACACCTGTATCTTTGTAGTGACTGGGTGTATTGATGAACCATCCAAAGTGTAATTAATAACTTCACCATGCTCAAGGAATATTTAATGTCTGCTTTTAGATTTGTTTACCCATCTACCAATAGGTGCCCTTCTTTGTGAGGCAATGGAAAACCTCCCTGTTCTTTGTTGTTGAATCTGTGTTTGAAATTCACTGCTCTACTGAGGGACGTTACAGATAATTGTATGTGTGGGGTACAGAGATGAGGTAGTAATTCAAAAATCATGTTAATGTTAAACACTATTATTGCGCACCGAGTGAGTCCATGCAACTTATTATGTGACTTGTTAAGCACATTTTTACTCCTGAACTTATTTAGGCTTGCCATAACAAAGGGTATGAATACTTATTGACTAAAGACATTTCAGCTTTTCATTTTTAATTAATTTGTTAAAAAGATAATTTACAAAAATAGCAAAATTCCACTTTGACATTATGGGCATTGTGTGTAGCCCAGTGACACAACATCAAATGTTCTCATTTAACCTTTTACTGCAGTGGGCTAAATCAGGGTCACACAGAGTGTTTATTGGTAGTCTTAAACAAATATACTTTGAAACAAAATTATTCACCTCACACACATGGTTATTGGCTTATAAAAAGAAGACACCTGTAACATGTCAGATATAGAGTTGAAATTTTTTCAATTTTGAGTTTGCATCCCAAAATTACACTTTATATACATCACAGAAGACTGAAATATAACAGAACCGTTTGACATAGAAACAACTGATTTTCTGCGGCTTAAAAAAAAAACAAAATCATAATTATGAAATTATGAAAAATATTAATAACATTCCACCCATGAGGACACTGGGTCATTTGACTGCAGGAAGGGCTATTCCATTTTAAACTCAGACTGTAACACAACAAAATGTGGAAAAAGTCAAGGGCTGTAAATACTTTCTGAAGGAGCTGTACATAACGTAACGTTGGAATTGTTTACATTGAGTGAGGACGCGCAACATTTTGGGGTGTAACGCAAAAGTAACATAACGAGTAGTGTAACTAATTACTTTTCCCAGGGAGTAATAAGTAAAGTAATTCATTATTGTTGAAAGAAGCAATGAGTAATAGGTCATATTATATTACTTGTAACGACACCAACACTGGCATGACGTCAGCATTATGTTATAGTCTCTGTACAGTACAGTTAACACATGAGGAGAATCGAGGAGACATACAGTGGGGAAAAAAAGTATTTAGTCAGCCAACAATTGTGCAAGTTCTCCCACTTAAAAAGATGAGAGAGGACTGTAATTTTCATCATAGGTACACGTCAACTATGACAGACAAATTGAGAATTTTTTTTCCAGAAAATCACATTGTAGGATTTTTTATTAATTTCTTTGCAAATTATGGTGGAAAATAAGTATTTGGTCACCTACAAACAAGCAAGATTTCTGGCTCTCACAGACCTGTAACTTCTTCTTTAATAGGCTCCTCTGTCCTCCACTCGTTACCTGTATTAATGGCACCTGTTTGAACTTGTTATCAGTATAAAAGACACCTGTCCACAACCTCAAACAGTCACACTCCAAACTCCACTATGGCCAAGACCAAAGAGCTGTCAAAGGACACCAGAAACAAAATTGTTGACCTGCACCAGGCTGGGAAGACTGAATCTGCAATAGGTAAGCAGCTTGGTATGAAGAAATCAACTGTGGGAGCAATTATTAGGAAATGGAAGACATACAAGACCACTGATAATCTCCCTCGATCTGGGGCTCCACGCAAGATCTCACCCCGTGGGGTCAAAATGATCACAAGAACGGTGAGCAAAAATCCCAGAACCACACGGGGGGACCTAGTGAATGACCTGCAGAGAGCTGGGACCAAAGTAACAAAGCCTACCATCAGTAACACACTACGCCGCCAGGGACTCAAATCCTGCAGTGCCAGACGTGTCCCCCTGCTTAAGCCAGTACATGTCCAGGCCCGTCTGAAGTTTGCTAGAGCGCATTTGGATGATCCAGAAGAGGATTGGGAGAATGTCATATGAAACCAAAATATAACTTTTTGGTAAAAACTCAACTCGTCGTGTTTGGAGGACAAAGAATGCTGAGTTGCATCCAAAGAACACCATACCTACTGTGAAGCATGGGGGTGGAAACATCATGCTTTGGGGCTGTTTTTCTGCAAAGGGACCAGAACGACTGATCCGTGTAAAGGAAAGAATGAATGGGGCCATGTATCGTGAGATTTTGAGTGAAAACCTCCTTCCATCAGCAAGGGCATTGAAGATGAAACGTGGCTGGGTCTTTCAGCATGACAATGATCCCAAACACACCGCCCGGGCAACAAAGGAGTGGCTTCGTAAGAAGCATTTCAAGGTCCTGGAGTGGCCTAGCCAGTCTCCAGATCTCAACCCCATAGAAAATCTTTGGAGGGAGTTGAAAGTCTGTGTTGCCCAGCGACAGCCCCAAAACATCACTGCTCTAGAGGAGATCTGCATGGAGGAATGGGCCAAAATACCAGCAACAGTGTGTGAAAACCTTGTGAAGACTTACAGAAAACGTTTGACCTGTGTCATTGCCAACAAATGGTATATAACAAAGTATTGAGAAACTTTTGTTATTGACCAAATACTTATTTTCCACCATAATTTGCAAATCAATTCATTAAAAATCCTACAAAGTGATTTTCTGGAGAAAAAAAAACTCATTTTGTCTGTCATAGTTGACGTGTACCTATGATGAAAATTACAGGCCTCTCTCATCTTTTTAAGTGGGAGAACATGCACAATTGGTGGCTGACTAAATACTTTTTTTCCCCACTGTACACATGCCATATGCAATATACGTGTAACATTTACCTCCCTCCCTCCTTTCCTCTCTCTCTCTCTCTCTCTCTCTCTCTCTCTCTCTCTCTCTACCCCTCTCTCTCTCTCGCTCTCTCTCTCTCTCGCTCTCTCTCTCTCTCTCTCTCTCTCTCTCTCTCTCTCTCTCTCTCTCTCTCTCGCACCCTTGCTGTTTCCTTTTTCTTCCTCTACTTCTTCTCTCTTGTTCCTGCTCCATCATTCGCCTCTCCTCTCACCCTCAGTAACAGCACAATTCAGGGATCATTAATGGTTTAATGAAGGCAGCCATTTTTTGCAGAGGAACGTAGCAATGGAAATGAGCAGTTTCGACCTTTCTCTCTACACACTTTCCCTCCTTACTCTCTCCTCTCTCTCTCTCTCTTGCTTTTTCTTTCTCTACCTGCTCTTCCGCCATCAATGATGACACGCATGCCTTACCTTCCCAGCAAACTGGGAACATTCCCAGAACATTAGATAAGATTCCTATTAAGTTCTAGTTAGGGTAGTATCTAACATGGGGCGGCAGGTAGCTTAGTGGCTAAGAGCGTTGTGCCAGTAATCGAAAGGTCGCTGGTTCTAATCCCCGAGCCGACTAGGTGAAAAATCTGCCGATGTGCCCTTGAGCAAGGCACTTAACCCTAATTGCTCATGTAAGTCGCTCTGGATAAGAGCGTCTGCTAAATGACGTAAATGTAATTAGGATGATAAACTCCCAAAAAACATTCAAAGAAAATGTTTTTGATAACAAATAGTTTTTTTTTTCTTCAGAAAATGTTTTAAAGGAAATATGTTCTCCTAACATTCACTACAATTTTGTGCACAACATCTGTAACAACCACCACAGAACATTCCCCAAATGTTCTCATTAGCTTTCCAGGTAATGTAATAACAAAATGTACCAGTAATGTTTTTAGAACATACTGCGGCAATAAAATGTGAGAGCTGCGAAAACATTACGGGAAGGTTCTGCTAATGTTGATGGAGATGTTATTAAAAACACCCATAACAACAAGCAGGGAATATTACCACAATGCTCTCATAAAGTTATAGTGTGACGTTATGACATGATTGTTCCAATAACGTTCCCTAAACATTCTTCAGCAATCATGTCTGGATTCAATAAAATTGGTTCTGAGAAAACATTACTGTAACATTCCGCTAACATTAATGGAGATGACATCAAATCAAATCAAATTTTATTTGCCACATGCGCCGAATACAACAGGTGTAGACATTACAGTGAAATGCTTACTTACAAGCCGTTAACCAACAATGCAGTTTTTAAGAAAATAAAAAATAGTTAAGTAAAAAATAGATACGTTTTTAAAAAAGCAAATAATGAAAGACCAGCAGTAAAATAAAATAACAATAGCGAGGCTATATACAGGGGGTACCGGTACAGAGTCAATGTGAAATAACAGTAGGGAGGCTATATACAGGGGGTACCGGTACAGAGTCAATGTGAAATAACAGTAGGGAGACTATATACAGGGGGTACCGGTACAGAGTCAATGTGAAATAACAGTAGGGAGGCTATATACAGGGGGTACCGGTACAGAGTCAATGTGCGGGGGCACCGGTTAGTAGACACCGATCCAGGTATAGGATCTTAATTTGACCCTTTCTTCACAGCAGGAAAATAATCCTGCAGCAACAGGAAATGTGATTTACTATGTGGATTATAATTAATGGATATTTTTGTATGGGTTGAAATAATATATTTATTCTAGATTGAGTTATCTTCTCTCTGACCACAACCGGGAAGTCAGAGTAAAGGTTTAAACAGCTTTATAACTGTGTTAGTACCATCCCAGTGGTGAAGTGGATTCATCAACAAGCTCTCCCAGTCTCACTGCAGAATTAGACATTCATCTACGTTCTCCAAACGTCAAATTTCTACGTGTTTTTGTTCCTCCTGCTGCTCTGTATCGTTCCATTTCTCCAAACGTCAAAGTTAAGAGTTAAGTTTAGGTACTCATTCCGTATGGTTAAAGTATGGGTTAAGGTTTGGGACAGGGTTAAAACATGAAGTTTACTCACTCATTCTAAATGGTGAAAGGGTACGAAGCATGAGTTTTTACTCACCAAAGTAAAAATACATTGTGGTCAAAGACTTAGTAGCTTAGTTGTAGTCACGATCTGGTTACCTATAACTACAAACATAGCTATGTTTTAGCGTTTTTACATATTTATCAACTTATTTCCGGATATCTTCGGAACTACCTACAATGCACTATTTCTCAATGTCATATGGAGAACCGGTGCTACCTAGCTAGTTTCAGCTGGATAATGTTAGCTACTAGCCATGCTAGCATGTAATTACATTCCAAACCAAGTGTAGGCGCTGGTGAGCTACTATGTACATCCATGAAGAACAAACCATATAAATGTATGCGAAAAACTGCAACTCTTTTTCTCCTGTGGGTTTGGTAGTGGTAGTCAAGCAAGCGAGTGAGTTTTGTAGTAGTTTTCCATCATTTGTAGCTAGTGCAGTAATACCCACATAGTGCAGTTATACCCACAAGAATGGGGTTACGACTCATTTGTGGCCCAAAAACGAGAAGCAAGCTTTGAAGTCAAACGGTTTGTCCGGTTGAAGCAAGCGGATTGGAGTATAGTATAAACAGTGGAAGGCAGGATTCGGAATAAGACTGTGACTGAAACCAGGTGCTGTGCCATGCGTGAATGTGAAGCCTGCTACCTATATTTCCTACCGACCTACCGGTACATCGCCAGTGTCAGCAGTGATGGAGATAAACTGGGTAAATTCTATGTGGATTTACCTCACTAAATCGCTATTGGATTAGCTAGCTGACTCTCCCTCTGAAGGCCTCTACTTGGCTCTTCTTTGACTTTGGTACTGTAGCTAACACAGCCATCAATTGGTAAGTCTCCTCTCTCTCTACTTTATATCTATTGGCGTTTTTGTTGAGTTCTGTGGGTTCCTGCCTGTGCTAGACTAGTTGTTCCAAAATATATTTATAACTAACCCATCTAAACTCAGCAAAAAAATAAACATCCCTTTTTCAGGACCCTGTCTTTCAAAAATAATTCGTAAAAATCCAAATAACTTCACAGATCTTCATTGTAAAGGGTTTAAACACTGTTCCCATGCTTGTTCAATGAACCATAAACAATTAATGAACATGCACCTGTGGAACGGTCGTTATTACACTAACAGCTTACAGACGGTAGGCAATTAAGGTCACAGTTATGAAAATGTAGGACACTAAAGAGGCCTTTCTACTGACTCTGAAAAACACCAAAAGAAAGATGCCCAGGGTCTGTGCTCATCTGCATGAACGTGCCTTAGGCATGCTGCAAGGAGGCATGAGGAATGCAGATGTGGCCAGGGCAATAAATTGCAATGTCCATACTGTGAGACGCCTAAGACAGCGCTACAGGGAGACAGGACGGACAGCTGATCGTCCTCGCAGTGGCAGACCACGTGTAACAACACCTGCACAGGATCGCTACATCCGAACAGCACATCTGTGGGACAGGTACAGGATGGCAACAACAACTGCCCAAGTTACACCAGGTACGCACAATCCCTCCATCAGTGCTCAGACTGTCCGCAATAGGCTGAGAGAGGCTGGACTGAGGGCTTGTAGACCTGTTGTAAGGCAGGTCCTCACCAGACATCACCGGCAACAACGTCGCCTATGGGCACAAACCCACCTTCGCTGGACCAGACAGGACTGTCAAAAAGTGCTCTTCACTGACGAGTCATGGTTTTGTCTCACCATCATGGTCTGGGGCGGTGTGTCACAGCATCATCGGACTGAGCTTGTTGTCATTGAAGGCAATCTCTGTTCAAATATTTTTTATTGAACACACACAAGAATGGTGTATAGGTATGAAAGACACGTGTACAGTTCTTATCTAAACATAAGAGAACAGACATGAACAACAAGATCCAGAGTTCTGGACACAAAACAAATATTACAAAACCCGACATACAGAACAGGAACAGGTAGAAATGTAACCCCCCCACTTATACCCCCCTTTATCCCCCCCCCCCCCCCCCCCCCCCCCCTCTATTCCACCCTATTCCCCTACCGACTGCTCGAGTGTCGGGGCCAGCACACGCTGCCCAAAGGTATATTACAGTATGACAATTGAGAGTGCGTTAAAAAGTACAAGTTCACAGCACTGACTGGTCCAGGTAAGAGAGGAAAGGCTGCCAGATTTGATCAAATGTTGATAATTTATTGTTCAGAATATATCTAATTATTTCTAAGTGTACAGTTTTTGCCACTTCACTGAGCCATAATTTGGTAGAGGGCGCTTCCCTCCTTTTCCAAAACAACAAGATTAATTTTTTTGCCGAAATGAGACTGTAAGAGATTAGTTGTTTTTGGGAGTTGGTTAATCCGTTTAGGGAATCGGACACTCCCAGGATTATCAGAAGCGGGTCTGGGTCTATTGAAGTCTCCAGAACTTCAGAGAGGACCCCAAATATTCCACACCAATAACCATACAGACTAGAGCATAGGGCAAAGCAGTGGAGTAGTGTACCCTGCTCAGCCTGACATTTATCACACATAGGGGATGTATCAGGAAATATCCTATGCAGTTTAGTTTTGGAATAGTGTAATCTGTGTAATACCTTAAATTGTATGAGACGATGTCTGGAGTTAATGGAGCAGGTGTGGATCATTGAAGGCAATCTCAACGCTGTGCGTTACAGGGAAGACATCCTCCTCCCTCATTTGGTACCCTTCCTGCAGGCTCATTCTGACATGACCCTCCAGCATGACAATGCCACCAGCCATACTGCTCGTTCTGTGCGCGATTTCCTGCAAGAAAGGAATGTCAGTGTTCTGCCATGGCCAGCGAAGAGCCCGGATCTCAATTCCATTGAGCACGTCTGGGACCTGTTGGATCGGAGGGTGAGGGCTAGGGCCATTCCCCCACAGAAATGTCCAGGAACTTGCAGGTGCCTTGGTGGAAGAGTGGGGTAACATCTCACAGCAAGAACTGGCAAATCTGGTGCAGTCCATGAGGAGGAGATGCACTGCAGTACTTAATGCAGCTGGTGGCCACAACAGATACTGACTGTTACTTTTGATTTTGACCCCCCCTTTGTTCACGAACACATTATTAAATTTATGTTAGTCACATGTCTGTGGAACTTGTTCAGTTTATGTCTCAGTTGTTGAATCTTGTTATGTTCATACAAATATTTACACATGTTAAGTTTACTGAAAATAAACGCAGTTGACAGTGAGAGGACGTTTATTTTTTTGCTGAGTTTATATTTGTTCTCTGGCGTACTACTTAGCTATGTCAACTGTGGTGGTTGGCTAGCTAGGCTAGTTAGCTGGCTATGCTAGCTAGCAGGCTAAAATAACTAACTTTACCTGGCTCAGATAACTGCATATACCGGTCGCATTATTTGATAACTGGTTAGATGGCGTTATGTATTCCCAAAACTTTGGTTTACTGAACAAAAATATAAACGCAACATGTAAAGTTGGTAGAGCATGGCGTTTGCAACGCCAGGGTTGTGGGTTCAATTCCCACGGGGGGCCAGTATAAAAATAAATAATAATAAACATAAAAAAAAAAAAATATGCATGCACTCACTAACTGTAAGTCGCTCTGGATAAGAGCGTCTGCTAAATGACTAAAATGTAAATGTAAATGTAAATGTAAAAGTGTTGGTCCCATGTTTCATGAGCTGAAATATCCCTGAAATATTCCATACGCACAAAATCGTATTTCTCTCAAATTTTGTGCACAAATTTGTTTACATCTCTGTTAGTGAGCATTTTATCCTTTGTCAAAATAATCCATCCACCTGACAGGTGTGGCATATCAAGAAGCTGATTAAACAGCATGATCATTACACAGGTGCACCTTGTGCTGGGGACAATAAAAGGCCATGCTAAAATACACAACGCAATACCACAGTTTTACACCACGCAATACCACAGTTTTTAGGGAGCATGCAATTGGCATGCTGACTGCAGGAATGTCCACCAGAGATGATGCCAGAAAATGTTTTTGTGGGGAAAACTCCAGTGGGTTGGCCTGGCTCCCAAGTGGGTGGACCTATGCCCTCCCAGGCCCACCCATGCCTGCGCCCCTACCCAGTCATGTGAAATCCATGGATTAGGACCTAATGTATTTATTTCAATTGACTGATTTCCTCATATGAATTGTAACTCAGAAAAATCTTTGAAATTGTTGCATGTTGCATTTATATTTTTGTTCAGTATAGCTGTAAGCTAGGTGTTGATAGCAATTGGCTGACTCATGCAGTGCTAATGTAACATTAGCAGGCTAGTTGGCTAGCAACCTTGCAAGCTGATTTGTAACAATAAATTCATAAAGTATTTGCTTGTAAGTTGGCTGAACATTTTATTGAAACCAGTAGTCATGCAAAAGATTTTGATTCATTTCAAGTTTTTTCTGTTGGAGTTTACTTTGACATTCATTCGGAATTATGATCAGTTTTATGTAATAACTCGAAAAATAGAAAGAGTGAGGTGTAACTTTGCATTGGGACTTTTGATGTGTATTCTAATGCAAATCCATATGTTACATGTGGTTGCGTTAATGCTACCTGCCTTTTAAGGTTTGGGATAGGGTTAAACCACCCCCGCCCCCCCCTCCCCCCCCCCACACACACACACAAAAAAAAAAACCCAGTGTTTTTGTGTTTTGTCATATTCCCACAATGTTCCCACAACCTAAATAAATATTTTAGGAACTTTTAAAGAACATAAAACATGTGTTCTGGGAAACATTCTTGCAACATCAGGCAAAAGTTTTTTTAACCTAATAGAAACATTGTAATCATCAACACAACTAGACAGTTTATGTGTTTTGGGAACATATCTCTCATGTCCCCATAATTTTACCACAACCTAAAGAAATGTGTTAGAAACTTTTAAAGAACATAGAAAATGAGGTTCTTGTAACATCAATGTTTTTTGCACCCCCAATATTTTTTTTTTACATTGTCACATACACCAGAGACTGTAGGTGCAGTGAACAACCGGACAGTTTTTGTGTTTTGGGAACATATATTTTGTGATGTCCACACAATGTTCCCACCAGACTGTTTCCCACAACCTAATAGAACATTCTGGGAACCTTTAAAGAACAGACTAAATGTGTTTTGGGAACGTTTTTGCAACGTCAGGCAAATGTTTTATACAAACATTGTGTAATCATCAGCACAACACGCTCAAGGTCCTAAACGATATTATAACTGTGCAGCCGTCTTCATCGACCTGGCCAAGGCTTTCGACTCTGTCAACCACCGCATTCTTATTGGCAGACTAAATAGCCTTGGTTTCTCAAATGACTGCCTCGCCTGGTTCACCAACTACTTCTCAGATAGAGTTCAGTGTGTCAAATCGGAGGGCCTGTTGTCTGGACCTATGGCAGTCTCTATGGGGGTGCCACAGGGTTCAATTCTTGGGCCGACACTTTTCTCCGTGTATATCAATGATGTCGCTCTTGCTGCTGGTGACTCTCAGATCCACCTCTACGCAGACGACACCATTTTGTATACATCTGGCCCTTCATTGGACACTGTGTTAACAAACCTCCAAACGAGCTTCAATGCCATACAACACTCCTTCAGTAGCCTCCAACTGCTCTTAAACACTAGTAAAACTGAATGCATGCTTTTCAATCGAACGCTGCTGGCACCCGCCCACCCGACTAGAATCACCACTCTCGACGGGTCTGACCTAGAGTATGTGGACAACTACAAATACCTAGGTGTCTGGTTAGACTGTAAACTCTCCTTCCAGACTCACATAAAGAATCTCCAATCCAAAGTTAAATCTAGAATCGGCTTCCTATTTCGCAACAAAGCCTCCTTCACTCATGCTGCCAAACATGCCCTCGTAAAACTGACTATCCTACCGATCCTTGACTTCGGCGATGTCATTTACAAAATAGCCTCCAACACTCTACTCAGCAAATTGGATGTAGTCTATCACAGTGCCATCCGTTTTGTCTCCAAAGCCCCATACACTACCCACCACTGTGACCTGTACGCTCTTGTTGGCTGGTCCTCACTACATGTTCGTCGTCAAACCCACTGGCTCCAGGCCATCTATAAATCACTGCTAGGCAAATCCCCGCCTTATCTTAGCTCATTGGTCACCATAGCAGCACCCACCCGTAGTCTGCGCTCCAGCAGGTATATCTCACTGGTCATTCCCAAAGCCAACACCTCCTTTGGCCGCCATTCCTTCCAGTTCTCTGCTGCCAATGACTGGAACGAATTGCAAAAATCTCTGAAGCTGGGGACTCTTATCTCCCTCACTAACTTTAAGCATCAGTTGTCAGAGCACCTTACCGATCACTGCACCTGTACACAGCCCATCTGAAATTAGCCCACCCAACTACCTCATCCCTATATTGTTATTTATTTTGCTCTTTTGCACCCCAGTATCTCTATTTGCACATAATCTCTTGCACATCTAGCATTCCAGTGTTAATACTATTGTAATTATTTTGCACTATAGCCTATTTATTGCCTTACCTCCATAACTTGCTACATTTGCACACACTGTATATATATTTTCTGTTGTATTTTTGACTTTATGTTTTTTTACCCCATATGTAACTCTGTGTTGTTTTTATCGCACTGCTTTGCTTTATCTTGGCCAGGTCGCAGTTGTAAATGAGAACTTGTTCTCAACTGGCTTACCTGGTTAAATAAAGGTGAAATAAAATAAAATAAAAAAACAACTGGAAAGTTTTTGTGTTATAAGAACTTTTGCTGCAACCTAACAAATGTTCTGGGAACTTTCATAGAACCAATTTTGGTTGCTGGGTTCTCTCTATACTATTTCCCCTTTGTGTTGTTAACCCTGACAATGAGTGGTCTATGTGTAGCCTGTGTTGTCAGTGTAGCCAGTGTTGTCAGTGTAGCCAGTGTTGTCAGTGTAGCCAGTGTTGTCACTACAGCCAGTGTTGTCAGTATAGCCAGTGTTGTCAGTGTAGCCAGTGTTGTCAGTGTAGCCAGTGTTGTCAGTGTAGCCAGTAGTGTCAGTGCAGCCAGTGTTGTCAGTACAGCCAGTGTTGTCAGTGTAGCCAGTGTTGTCAGTACAGCCAGTGTTGTCAGTGCAGCCAGTGTGTTGTGAGCGTTTGCATAGATAGGGGAGTATAGGAATGGAGGGATGTGTTGGAGCACTGACATGGAAATGCCCAACCCTGACGAACCAAACACCTGCACTTCTCAGTGGGCAAGCCTGGTTCCCGCTATCACTCACACACACATATTTTCCCATTTGTTAATTTCCTTCTCAGTAAGTTTCTGACAGTTGATTTGTGGTGTTGTTGATGCAGAGAGAGAGAGAGAGAGAGAGAGAGAGAGAGAGAGAGAGAGAGAGAGAGAGAGAGGGAGGGAGTTAAAGTTGAGAAATAGGTTGATACAGACAGAGAGGAGAGAGAGAAAGAAAGAGAGAGAGAGGGGTGCAGTGTGTAATCTGGTCCCGGCACAGTGACACAGTGACACACAGCTCAGGCCTGCTCAGCTCTCTCTGGGGGCAGACAGGACAGGGACCAGTTCACCTCACTGATGCAGAGACAGGCGGATAGAGCTGAAATATACACAGAGACACAATACACACACACAGGTATACATACTCTACAATACACACAGACAGGTATACATACTCTACAATACACACAGACAGGTATACATACTCTACAATACACACAGACAGGTATACATACTCTACAATACACACAGACAGGTATACATACTCTACAATACACACAGACAGGTATACATACTCTACAATACACACAGACAGGTATACATACTCTACAATACACACAGACAGGTATACATACTCTACAATACACACAGACAGGTATACATACTCTACAATGCAAACAGACATGTGTGGAAGAAGGCTTAAAAGGACAAAAACAATTTAAAAAATATGATGGCGCACGCATTAACGCACACTCACACAGTCACACAGTCACACACAAAGTAACACACTCACATTGCACATGCATGTACTTTCCCAGCCAGACAGGCCCACAGACACAAATGTTCAGACTAAAATGTTCATGGTATAGATTTCACTCATCAAATATGAATGAGGCCCGCTGTGTGTTTGTCACAGTCCATCTGTATGGAGATTTACAGCCAAGTCTTGTGTGACAGGAGTGTAGACACACAGAATCACTCACAATACTATGGTCTGGAAAACTACTAGAGCCCCAACCCCTTCATTTTAATCTCCATTTTCTCTTTACACCCGTTATACTTTCTGTTCTTTTTTTCTGCTCTTTCTTTCTGTTCTTTTATTAAAGTCGGCCTCTCCTGTCTTCCCCTCCGCTGTCCCACCACAAATCACGTTGGGGAAAGGCGAGAAAGAGAAAGATAGAGAAAGGGAGAGGACTTTACAAGACTTCCTTACAAAAGCCATGGTCACATCTATCTACTGTGTTGACACACTGAGACACAGCTTGACCAGGCAGCTGGCGTCCAATCTCACACTGACGGAGGTGATCACTACAAGAACCATCCATCTACCTCCCTCACTCTCCCTCTCTC
>NW_028163994.1:0-12672 GCF_964263955.1 Coregonus lavaretus
AATCCTCCTCTTACCTCAACTCATCTCATTTGTCTTGTAGATATGTCCTGTCCTCTTCCTACTTGTCAGCATTACTCTAAGAGAGATGTAGACCTGTCCTGTCCTCTTCCTATAATGTCTGGTGCTACTACAGGAGGCTGTAGTCTAGATGTATAGCTGAAGGGCCTGGTGCTACAGGAGGCTGTAGTCTAGATGTATAGCTGAAGGGCCTGGTGCTACAGGAGGCTGTAGTCTAGCTGAAGGGCCTGGTGCTACAGGAGGCTGTAGTCTAGATGTATAGCTGAAGGGCCTGGTGCTACAGGAGGCTGTAGTCTAGCTGAAGGGCCTGGTGCTACAGGAGGCTGTAGTCTAGATGTATAGCTGAAGGGCCTGGTGCTACAGGAGGCTGTAGTCTAGATGTATAGCTGAAGGGCCTGGTGCTACAGGAGGCTGTAGTCTAGATGTATAGCTGAAGGGCCTGGTGCTACAGGAGGCTGTAGTCTAGATGTATAGCTGAAGGGCCTGGTGCTACAGGAGGCTGTAGTCTAGCTGAAGGGCCTGGTGCTACAGGAGGCTGTAGTCTAGATGTATAGCTGAAGGGCCTGGTGCTACAGGAGGCTGTAGTCTAGATGTATAGCTGAAGGGCCTGGTGCTACAGGAGGCTGTAGTCTAGATGTATAGCTGAAGGGCCTGGTGCTACAGGAGGCTGTAGTCTAGCTGAAGGGCCTGGTGCTACAGGAGGCTGTAGCTAGCACCATACTGGTCATCATTCTGGCTGGATGTACTGTGTGTGTCTTGATGTTTCATCATCATTTCTCCTTCTTCTTCTTGGTTAACGCCGCGTTACAACCCAGCGTTGCTAAAGTCACACTGCTGATATGATCACATTTCTAGATTTTATGCATGCATGTATAAATGTTCTTATTGTGTCAGGTATTATATATTTTATGTACTCATATAAAGCCTCCCCCCTCCCTCCCAAGCCCCCCTCCCAAGCCCCCCCCCCCCCCCAATGCACCAACAACCAACAGAACAAAAGAGAAAACAGGGAACAACAATGCATCATAACAGCAATATGTACAAACACCTGTGCGGCATCAGCCTCAGGCAAACAGGCATTGGATGTAACAACGTTGTCCCTCAGTGTCATTCAAAGTATTGTTATTTATTTTTTGACTTTATTTTTGACTTTTATCTTTGACCGTCATTCTATCCCCCGTCTCCAGTTCCCCATCCCAACCCTCAGCTTCCCTCAGCCCATCCCACCTGTCTCTGCATCCCCCCGTCTCCAGTTCCCCATCCCAACCCTCAGCCTCCCTCAGCCCATCCCACCTGTCTCTGCTGGCCACCGTCTCCAGTTCCCCATCCCAACCCTCAGCCTCCCTCAGCCCATCCCACCTGTCTCTGCATCCCCCCGTCTCCAGTTCCCCATCCCAACCCTCAGCCTCCCTCAGCCCATCCCACCTGTCTCTGCATCCCCCCGTCTCCAGTTCCCCATCCCAACCCTCAGCCCATCCCACCTGTCTCTGCATCCCCCCGTCTCCAGTTCCCCATCCCAACCCTCAGCTTCCCTCAGCCCATCCCACCTGTCTCTGCTGGCCACCCTCTTCGGATTTCTTCGCACCATATACAGTTGAAGTCGGAAGTTTACATATACCTTAGCCAAGTACATTTAAACTCAGTTTTTCATAATTCCTGACATTTAATCCTAGTAAAAATTCCCTGTTTTAGGTCAGTTAGGATCACCACTTTATTTTAAGAATGTGAAATGTCAGAATAATAGTAGAGAGAATGATTTATTTCAGCTTTTATTTCTTTCATCACATTCCCAGTGGGTCAGAAGTTTACATACACTCAATTAGTATTTGGTAGCATTGCCTTTAAATTGTTTAACTTGGGTCAAACGTTTCAGGTAGCCTTCCACAAGCTTCCCACAATAAGTTGGGTGAATTTTGGCCCATTCCTCCTGACAGAGCTGGTGTAACTGAGTCAGATTTGTAGGCCTCCTTGCTCGCACACGCTTTTTCAGTTCTGCCCACACGTTTTCTATAGGATTGAGGTCAGGGCTTTGTGATGGCCACTCCAATACCTTGACTTTGTTGTCCTTAAGCCATTTTGCCACAACTTTGGACGTATGCTTGGGGTCATTGTGCATTTGGAAGACCCATTTTTGACCAAGCTTTAACGTCTTGAGATGTTGCTTCAATATATCCACATAATTTTCCTTCCTCATGATGCCATCTATTCTGTGAAGTGCACCAGCCCCTCCTGCAGCAAAGCACCCCCACAGCATGATGCTGCCACCCCCGTGCTTCACAGTTGGGATGGTGTTCTTCGGCTTGCAAGGTCCCCCTTTTTCCTCCAAACATAACGATGGTCATTATGGCCAAACAGTTCTATTTTTGTTTCATCAGACCAGAGGACATTTCTCCAAAAAGTACGATCTTTGTCCCCATGTGCAGTTACAGTCTGGCTTTTTAATGGCGGTTTTGGAGCAGTGGCTTCTTTCTTGCTGAGCGGCCTTTCAGGTTATGTCGATATAGGACTCGTTTTACTGTGGATATAGTGTCACGTTCATTGAATGACGGGTCAGACCAAGGCGCAGCGTGATATACGTACATGTTTATTAACTATTAAACACACGACAAAACAATAAACGAAACAAAACGTGAAGTCCTAAGGTAGATACACAACCAACCTTAACCGGAACAAGATCCCACAACTCAATAGTGCCAATAGGCTGCCTAAGTATGGGCCCCAATCAGAGACAACGAGCGACAGCTGCCTCTGATTGGGAACCACACCGGCCAACATAGAAATATACATACTAGATCACAAACATAGAAAATACAACATAGAACATTCACACCCTGACTCAACATATAAGAGCCCCCTGAGTCAGGGCGTGACATATAGATACTTTTGTACCCGTTTCCTCCAGCATCTTCACAAGGTCCTTTGCTGTTGTTCTGGGATTGATTTGCACTTTTCGCACCAAATACGTTCATCTCTAGGAGACAGAACGCGTCTCCTTCCTGAGCGGTATGACGGCTGCGTGGTCCCATGGTGTTTATACTTGCGTACTATTGTTTGTACAGATGAACGTGGTACCTTCAGGCATTTGGAAATTGTTCCTAAGGATGAACCAGACTTGTGGAGGTCTCAACTTTTGTTTCTGAGGTCTTGGCAGATTTCTTTTGATTTTCCCATGATGTCAAGCAAAGAGGCACTGAGTTTGAAGGTAGGCCTTGAAATACATCCACAGGTACACCTTCAATTGACTCAAATGATGTCAATTAGCCATTCAGAAACTTCTAAAGCCATGACATAATTTTCTGGAATTTTCCAAGCTGTTTAAAGGCAGTCAACTTAGTGTATGTAAACTTCTGACCCACTGGAATTGTGATACAGTGAATTATAAGTGAAATAATCTGTCTGTAAACAATTGTTGGAAAAATTACTTGTGTCATGCACAAAGTAGATGTCCTAACCGACTTGCCAAAACTATAGTTTGTCAACAAGAAATGTGTGGAGTGGTTGAAAAACGAGTTTTAATGACTCCAAACTAAGTGTATGTAAACTTCCGACTTCAACTGCATCTTCCAACTATGCTGTGATGTTTACATACAATTTGAATCTATCTAATCGAATAGAATCCGCAGATTGCGAGTTGAAGATAAATACTTTTACTAAAGAGTATTAGTAATTGACTGATCAGGTCTCTCCAGATCCCCCAACTATGCTAACGTTGGTAACCATTTTATAATAGCAATAAGGCACCTCGGGGGGTTGTGATATATGGCCAATATACCACGGCTAAGGGCTGAGTCCAGGCACTCCACGTTGCGTCGTGCTTAAGAACATCCCTTAGCGGTGGTATATTGGCCATATACTACACAAATCACATTTTATTTGTCACATGCGCCGAATACAACAGGTGTAGACCTTACAGTGAAATGCTTCCTTACAAGCTCTTAACCAACAATGGAGTTTTAAGAAAATAAATGTGGAATAAAATGGATAAGTAAACATTTTTAATAGCAAATAATTAAAGAGCAGTAGTAAAATCAAATAACAGTAGGGAGGCTGTATACAGGGGGTACCGCTACAGAGTCAATGTGCGGGGGCACCGGTTAGTCAATGCAAATAGTCCGGGTAGCCATGATTAGCTGTTCAGGAGTCTTATGGCTTGGGGGTAGAAGCTGTTAAGAAGCCTTTTGGACCTAGACTTGGCGCTCCGGTACCACTTGCCGTGCGGTAGCAGAGAGAACAGTCTATGACTAGGGTGGCTGGAGTCTTTGACAATTTTTAGGGCCTTCCTCTGACACCGCCTGGTATAGAGGTCCTGGATGGCAGGAAGCTATATTGGCCTTATACCACACCCCCTCGTGCCTTATTGCTTAAATACACCCTGTGCCATGGAATCAGTAAATCAAAAAACTTTTTTGCAATCTGTATGGCACAGCTGTCAACATCCTGGTCCTCAAATGAAACTGGTATACTTTCCTATTTATGCTATTTGTATTCCTCCACCCTTGATCCTTTATATTGGGCAGACAGACCAGTTCCCTGCCTCCTCCCTTGATCCTTTATATTGGGCAGACAGACCAGTTCCCTACCTCCCCCCTTGATCCTTTATATTGGGCAGACAGACCAGTTCCCTGCCTCCTCCCTTGATCCTTTATATTGGGAAGACAGACCAGTTCCCTACCTCCTCCCTTGATCCTTTATATTGGGCAGACAGACCAGTTCCCTACCTCCTCCCTTGATCCTTTATATTGGGCAGACAGACCAGTTCCTTACCTCCTCCCTTGATCCTTTATACTGGGCAGACAGACCAGTTCCCTACCTCCTCCCTTGATCCTTTATATTGGGCAGACAGACCAGTTCCCTGCCTCCTCCCTTGATCCTTTATATTGGGCAGACAGACCAGTTCCCTACCTCCTCCCTTGATCCTTTATATTGGGCAGACAGACCAGTTCCCTACCTCCTCCCTTGATCCTTTATATTGGGCAGACAGACCAGTTCCTTACCTCCTCCCTTGATCCTTTATACTGGGCAGACAGACCAGTTCCCTACCTCCTCCCTTGATCCTTTATATTGGGCAGACAGACCAGTTCCCTACCTCCTCCCTTGATCCTTTATATTGGGCAGACAGACCAGTTCCCTACCTCCTCCCTTGATCCTTTATATTGGGCAGACAGACCAGTTCCCTACCTCCTCCCTTGATCCTTTATATTGGGCAGACAGACCAGTTCCCTGCCTCCTCCCTTGATCCTTTATATTGGGCAGACAGACCAGTTCCCTACCTCCTCCCTTGATCCTTTATATTGGGCAGACAGACCAGTTCCCTACCTCCTCCCTTGATCCTTTATATTGGGCAGACAGACCAGTTCCCTACCTCCTCCCTTGATCCTTTATATTGGGCAGACAGACCAGTTCCCTGCCTCCTCCCTTGATCCTTTATATTGGGCAGACAGACCAGTTCCCTACCTCCGCCCGCTGCCACCTGCCTCCTCCATTTTGGGGGTAATGCTGTAATCAGTTGGTTGTAATCTTGGATTGAGCAGACCTTCCCATACAATTCCAATAGCTCCATGAAAGGCATAACTCTACCATTCCAATTTTCAATATCATTTAAAAACAAAATACCTTTCTCAAATATCTTTTCCATAAATACAGGTCTTTTATCAACCAGCACATTTGAGTTCAACCATAATATTTGTTGTAATATGTCACGTTCTGTTGCATAATTTAACAATAGCAGGATACCCTCAGATAAAACAATCAACACGCTTGTCTCTAGATTACACCTGTCCAGACATACATGATGGATGCTAGTGGACAATACTCAAAGGCTTTAGTGATACCCTCACCCGAGGTAGAGCAAAACACAACCATGTTTTTTCTCTAATTGACGAAAGTGCAGAATAAAGCCTGGCTGGAGGGGGCAAACACATAAACTCATGTAACCCAATATTGCAACCTCTGATATTGCAACAAAAATTGGAATACAAGTAGTCCGTTGTCTGCCCTATATACACAAACAAACAGCATTAGGATATCTTAATGCATCTTGGAAATATAAACCTTAAAACACAGAGATACAATGGGGCAGAAATATCAACTATGAATATTTATGATGAATGGAAGCTTTTTGGTAGCTGAACTTTTTGGTAGCTGATCAATAGACAACTTTCCAAGTCAAATGTTCTCTCATCCAGTGCTGCATGGTGCTGCCTGATAAAACATACATATAGTGACATGTTTTTTTGATGTTGTGGCTGTTGGAATCTGCCCTAAGGAAAACAAATGGGCTCAGATATCTAAATGACATTTTTTGAGGGTCTAAAGTTCCTTGAAGGGTTTCGTATCATTAGACACTAATCCTGAAGTTTTAATCAAGGGGCCACCACAGATTTCTTTGGGGGGACATCCTGGATTTTGCCTCAAATCCAATATGGCGTCCAAAATCCAATATTACCGTTGGGCTCCAGTCAAAAGTAGTGCACTATATAGGGAATAGGGTGTCATAGGGCTCTGGTCTAAAGTAGTGCACTATATAGGGAATAGGGTGTCATAGGGCTCTGGTCTAAAGTAGTGCACTATATAGGGAATAGGGTGTCATAGAGCTCTGGTCTAAAGTAGTGCACTATATAGGGAATAGGGTGTCATAGGACTCTGGTCTAAAGTAGTGTACTATATAGGGAATAGGGTGTCATAGGACTCTGGTCTAAAGTAGGGCACTATATAGGGAATAGGGTGCCATAGGGCTCTGGTCTAAAGTAGTGCACTATATAGGGAATAGGGTGTCATAGGGCTCTGGTCTAAAGTAGTGCACTATATAGGGAATAGGGTGTCATAGGGCTCTGGTCTAAAGTAGTGTACTATATAGGGAATAGGGTGTCATAGGGCTCTGGTCTAAAGTAGTGTACTATATAGGGAATAGGGTGTCATAGGGCTCTGGTCTAAAGTAGTGCACTATATAGGGAATAGGGTGTCATAGGGCTCTGGTCTAAAGTAGTGCACTATATAGGGAATAGGGTGTCATAGGGCTCTGGTCTAAAGTAGTGTACTATATAGGGAATAGGTTGTCATAGGGCTCTGGTCTAAAGTAGTGCACTATATAGGGAATAGGGTGTCATAGGGCTCTGGTCTAAAGTAGTGCACTATATAGGGAATAGGGTGTCATAGGGCTCTGGTCTAAAGTAGTGTACTATATAGGGAATAGGGTGTCATAGGGCTCTGGTCTAAAGTAGTGTACTATATAGGGAATAGGGTGCCATAGGGCTCTGGTCTAAAGTAGTGCACTATATAGGGAATAGGGTGTCATAGGGCTCTGGTCTAAAGTAGTGTACTATATAGGGAATAGGGTGTCATAGGGCTCTGGTCTAAAGTAGTGCACTATATAGGGAATAGGGTGTCATAGGGCTCTGGTCTAAAGTAGTGCACTATATAGGGAATAGGGTGTCATAGGGCTCTGGTCTAAAGTAGTGTACTATATAGGGAATAGGGTGTCATAGGGCTCTGGTCTAAAGTAGTGCACTATATAGGGAATAGGGTGCCATAGGGCTCTGGTCTAAAGTAGTGCACTATATAGGGAATAGGGTGTCATAGAGCTCTGGTCTAAAGTAGTGTACTATATAGGGAATAGGGTGTCATAGGGCTCTGGTCTAAAGTAGTGCACTATATAGGGAATAGGGTGTCATAGGGCTCTGGTCTAAAGTAGTGCACTATATAGGGAATAGGGTGTCATAGGGCTCTGGTCTAAAGTAGTGTACTATATAGGGAATAGGGTGTCATAGGGCTCTGGTCTAAAGTAGTGCACTATATAGGGAATAGGGTGCCATAGGGCTCTGGTCTAAAGTAGTGCACTATATAGGGAATAGGGTGTCATAGAGCTCTGGTCTAAAGTAGTGTACTATATAGGGAATAGGGTGTCATAGGGCTCTGGTCTAAAGTAGTGCACTATATAGGGAATAGGGTGTCATAGGGCTCTGGTCTAAAGTAGTGTACTATATAGGGAATAGGGTGTCATAGGGCTCTGGTCTAAAGTAGTGCACTATATAGGGAATAGGGTGTCATAGGGCTCTGGTCTAAAGTAGTGTACTATATAGGGAATAGGGTGCCATAGGGCTCTGGTCTAAAGTAGTGCACTATATAGGGAATAGGGTGTCATAGGGCTCTGGTCTAAAGTAGTGCACTATATAGGGAATAGGGTGCCATAGGGCTCTGGTCTAAAGTAGTGCACTATATAGGGAATAGGGTGTCATAGGGCTCTGGTCTAAAGTAGTGTACTATATAGGGAATAGGGTGTCATAGGGCTCTGGTCTAAAGTAGTGCACTATATAGGGAATAGGGTGTCATAGGGCTCTGGTCTAAAGTAGTGCACTATATAGGGAATAGGGTGTCATAGGGCTCTGGTCTAAAGTAGTGCACTATATAGGGAATAGGGTGTCATAGGGCTCTGGTCTAAAGTAGTGCACTATATAGGGAATAGGGTGTCATAGGGCTCTGGTCTAAAGTAGTGTACTATATAGGGAATAGGGTGTCATAGGGCTCTGGTCTAAAGTAGTGCACTATATAGGGAATAGGGTGTCATAGGGCTCTGGTCTAAAGTAGTGTACTATATAGGGAATAGGGTGCCATAGGGCTCTGGTCTAAAGTAGTGCACTATATAGGGAATAGGGTGTCATAGGGCTCTGGTCTAAAGTAGTGCACTATATAGGGAATAGGGTGTCATAGGGCTCTGGTCTAAAGTAGTGCACTATATAGGGAATAGGGTGCCATAGGGCTCTGGTCTAAAGTAGTGCACTATATAGGGAATAGGGTGCCATAGGGCTCTGGTCTAAAGTAGTGCACTATATAGGGAATAGGGTGCCATAGGGCTCTGGTCTAAAGTAGTGCACTATATAGGGAATAGGGTGTCATAGGGCTCTGGTCTAAAGTAGTGCACTATATAGGGAATAGGGTGTCATAGGGCTCTGGTCTAAAGTAGTCCACTATATAGGGAATAGGGTGCCATAGGGCTCTGGTCTAAAGTAGTGTACTATATAGGGAACAGGGTGTCATAGGGCTCTGGTCTAAAGTAGTGCACTATATAGGGAATAGGGTGTCATAGGACTCTGGTCTAAAGTAGTGTACTATATAGGGAATAGGGTGTCATAGGACTCTGGTCTAAAGTAGTGCACTACATAGGGAATAGGGTGTCATAGGACTCTGGTCTAAAGTAGTGCACTATATAGGGAATAGGGTGTCATAGGACTCTGGTCTAAAGTAGTGCACTGTATAGGGAATAGGGTGCAATAGGGCTCTGGTCTAAAGTAGTGTACTATATAGGGAATAGGGTGTCATAGGACTCTGGTCTAAAGTAGTGCACTATATAGGGAATAGGGTGCCATAGGGCTCTGGTCTAAAGTAGTGCACTATATAGGGAATAGGGTGTCATAGGGCTCTGGTCTAAAGTAGTGCACTATATAGGGAATAGGGTGTCATAGGGCTCTGGTCTAAAGTAGTGTACTATATAGGGAATAGGGTGTCATAGGGCTCTGGTCTAAAGTAGTGCACTATATAGGGAATAGGGTGTCATAGGGCTCTGGTCTAAAGTAGTGCACTATATAGGGAATAGGGTGTCATAGGGCTCTGGTCTAAAGTAGTGTACTATATAGGGAATAGGGTGCCATAGGGCTCTGGTCTAAAGTAGTGCACTATATAGGGAATAGGGTGTCATAGGGCTCTGGTCTAAAGTAGTGCACTATATAGGGAATAGGGTGCCATAGGGCTCTGGTCTAAAGTAGTGCACTATATAGGGAATAGGGTGTCATAGGGCTCTGGTCTAAAGTAGTGTACTATATAGGGAATAGGGTGTCATAGGGCTCTGGTCTAAAGTAGTGCACTATATAGGGAATAGGGTGTCATAGGGCTCTGGTCTAAAGTAGTGCACTATATAGGGAATAGGGTGTCATAGGGCTCTGGTCTAAAGTAGTGCACTATATAGGGAATAGGGTGTCATAGGGCTCTGGTCTAAAGTAGTGTACTATATAGGGAATAGGGTGCCATAGGGCTCTGGTCTAAAGTAGTGCACTATATAGGGAATAGGGTGTCATAGGGCTCTGGTCTAAAGTAGTGCACTATATAGGGAATAGGGTGCCATAGGGCTCTGGTCTAAAGTAGTGCACTATATAGGGAATAGGGTGTCATAGGGCTCTGGTCTAAAGTAGTGTACTATATAGGGAATAGGGTGTCATAGGGCTCTGGTCTAAAGTAGTGCACTATATAGGGAATAGGGTGTCATAGGGCTCTGGTCTAAAGTAGTGCACTATATAGGGAATAGGGTGTCATAGGGCTCTGGTCTAAAGTAGTGCACTATATAGGGAATAGGGTGTCATAGGGCTCTGGTCTAAAGTAGTGCACTATATAGGGAATAGGGTGTCATAGGGCTCTGGTCTAAAGTAGTGCACTATATAGGGAATAGGGTGTCATAGGGCTCTGGTCTAAAGTAGTGCACTATATAGGGAATAGGGTGTCATAGGGCTCTGGTCTAAAGTAGTGCACTATATAGGATCAGTGGGCAGAGTTACAGTGTGGATCAGTGGGCAGAGTTACAGTGTGGATCAGTGGGCAGAGTTACAGTGTGGATCAGTGGGCAGAGTTACAGTGTGGATCAGTGGGCAGAGTTACAGTGTGGATCAGTGGGCAGAGTTACAGTGTGGATCAGTGGGCAGAGTTACAGTGTGGATCAGTGGGCAGAGTTACAGTGTGGATCAGTGGGCAGAGTTACAGTGTGGATCAGTGGGCAGAGTTACAGTGTGGATCAGTGGGCAGAGTTACAGTGTGGATCAGTGGGCAGAGTTACAGTGTGGATCAGTGGGCAGAGTTACAGTGTGGATCAGTGGGCAGAGTTACAGTGTGGATCAGTGGGCAGAGTTACAGTGTGGATCAGTGGGCAGAGTTACAGTGTGGATCAGTGGGCAGAGCTACAGTGTGGATCAGTGGGCAGAGTTACAGTGTGGATCAGTGGGCAGAGTTACAGTGTGGATCAGTGGGCAGAGTTACAGTGTGGATCAGTGGGCAGAGTTACAGTGTGGATCAGTGGGCAGAGTTACAGTGTGGATCAGAGGGCAGAGTTACAGTGTGGATCAGTGGGCAGAGTTACAGTGTGGATCAGTGGGCAGAGTTACAGTGTGGATCAGTGGGCAGAGTTACAGTGTGGATCAGTGGGCAGAGTTACAGTGTGGATCAGTGGGCAGAGTTACAGTGTGGATCAGTGGGCAGAGTTACAGTGTGGATCAGTGGGCAGAGTTACAGTGTGGATCAGTGGGCAGAGTTACAGTGTGGATCAGTGGGCAGAGTTACAGTGTGGATCAGTGGGCAGAGTTACAGTGTGGATCAGTGGGCAGAGTTACAGTGTGGATCAGTGGGCAGAGTTACAGTGTGGATCAGTGGGCAGAGTTACAGTGTGGATCAGTGGGCAGAGTTACAGTGTGGATCAGTGGGCAGAGTTACAGTGTGGATCAGTGGGCAGAGTTACAGTGTGGATCAGTGGGCAGAGTTACAGTGTGGATCAGTGGGCAGAGTTACAGTGTGGATCAGTGGGCAGAGTTACAGTGTGGATCAGTGGGCAGAGTTACAGTGTGGATCAGTGGGCAGAGTTACAGTGTGGATCAGTGGGCAGAGTTACAGTGTGGATCAGTGGGCAGAGTTACAGTGTGGATCAGTGGGCAGAGTTACAGTGTGGATCAGTGGGCAAAGTTACAGTGTGGATCAGCGGGCAGAGTTACAGTGTGGATCAGTGGGCAGAGTTACAGTGTGGATCAGTGGGCAGAGTTACAGTGTGGATCAGTGGGCAGAGTTACAGTGTGGATCAGTGGGCAGAGTACAACAACTGTCAGGTATTAAGACTAGCTCATTGTTACTCCGTTCTACCATGCTGAGTCATGCTACATTCATTCATTCATTCATTCTGCGAATGTCTTTCTTTCTTCGCAACAATAACAGCCGTTGTGGCATGACAGCTGGTATCGTTAGACACTACTCATGACAGCTGGTATCGTTAGACACTACTCATGACAGCTGGTATCGTTAGACACTACTCATGACAGCTGGTATCATTAGACACTACTCATGACAGCTGGTATCATTAGACACTACTCATGACAGCTGGTATCGTTAGACACTACTCATGACAGCTGGTATCGTTAGACACTACTCATGACAGCTGGTATCGTTAGACACTACTCATGACAGCTGGTATCGTTAGACACTACTCATGACAGCTGGTATCGTTAGACACTACTCATGACAGCTGGTATCATTAGACACTACTCATGACAGCTTGTATCATTAGACACTACTCATGACAGCTGGTATCATTAGACACTACTCATGACAGATGGTATCATTAGACACTACTCATGACAGCTGGTATCGTTAGACACTACTCATGACAGCTGGTATCGTTAGACACTACTCATGACACCTGGTATCATTAGACACTACTCATGACAGCTGGTATCGTTAGACACTACTCATGACAGCTGGTATCGTTAGACACTACTCATGACAGCTGGTATCGTTAGACACTACTCATGACAGCTGGTATCATTAGACACTACTCATGACAGCTGGTATCGTTAGACACTACTCATGACAGCTGGTATCGTTAGACACTACTCATGACAGCTGGTATCGTTA
>NW_028163993.1:0-1000 GCF_964263955.1 Coregonus lavaretus
CAGTCACAGTCAAAACTACTATTACCACAAGCAGACTACAAGTCTACAAACATTGTGCAAGTCTACAAGCATATTCAATCGTAGCCCCAACCATAGACATAAATCAACAATATCTAGCAGATCTATAAACTTCTCACAAGACCATACTAGAGCTACCAGCCAGAAAGATATGTACAAGCAGGCACAAAATTATGAAATAAATTATGATTACACAGGAATATATTTCATATCACCAACAGATCTCCTCCCTTCTCTCTCTGATGCCATCCAGAGCTCCATCCCTCAGCAGTCGTGTCCTTTCAAATCAAATCAAATTGTATTTGTCACATGTGCCGAATACAACAGGTGTAGACCTTACCGTGAAATGCTTACATACAAGCCCTTAACCAACAATGCAGTTTTAAGAAGAATAAGAGTTAAGAAAATATTTACTAAATAAACTAACATTTTTAAAAAAGTAACACAATAAAATAACAATAACAAGGCTATACAGTGAATTCGGTAAGTATTCAGACACCTTCCCTTTTTCCACATTTTGTTACGTTACAGCCTTATACTAAAAATGATTTAAAAAATATTTTAAAAAGTATCATCAATCTACATATACCCCATAAAGACAAAGTGAAAACAGGTTTTTAGACATTTTTGCAAATTTTGAAAACATTTAAAACATAAATAACTTAATAACTGCTGTGAGCCTCAAAATTGAGCTAAAGTGCATCCTGTTTCCATTGATGGTGGCACTTAGGGTAACGGTTGGGGTTAGGGAATCAATTATTTGGTCCCCACAAGGATAGTAAAACAAACGTGTGTGTGTGTGTGTGAGGAGGGGGCAGGAGGACACAGTGGAGAAAATTGATTATGAGTCCCATCAAGTGATCAATGATTTCATTAATAAGACCGATCGCAAGGCTGTCATCCCGCTGACAGGGTGCTGAGGGATAATCCGCTCCCCTCGCTCCATTTTCCCCAACGCCTGGAAAACCGTCCCCCCTCCTCT
>NW_028163992.1:0-22608 GCF_964263955.1 Coregonus lavaretus
AGGTTGTAATGTTTTCTAGGTTGTAATGTTTTCTATGTTTTCTTTTTGGTCTCGTCTCCTTCCCTCCTTCTGTTCTGTGACACCAAGCCCCTCCCCCTTATGTGCTGTGACACCAAGCCCCTCCCCCTTATGTGCTGTGACACCAAGCCCCTCCCCCTTATGTGCTGTGACACCAAGCCCCTCCCCCTTATGTGCTGTGACACCAAGCCCCTCCCCCTTATGTGCTGTGACACCAAGCCCCTCCCCCGTATGTGCTGTGACACCAAGCCCCTCCCCCTTATGTGCTGTGACACCAAGCCCCTCCCCCTTATGTGCTGTGACACCAAGCCCCTCCCCCGTATGTGCTGTGACACCAAGCCCCTCCCCCGTATGTGCTGTGACACCAAGCCCCTCCCCCTTATGTGCTGTGACACCAAGCCCCTCCCCCGTATGTGCTGTGACACCAAGCCCCTCCCCCTTATATGCTGTGACACCAAGCCCCTCCCCCTTATGTGCTGTGACACCAAGCCCCTCCCCCTTATGTGCTGTGACACCAAGCCCCTCCCCCGTATGTGCTGTGACACCAAGCCCCTCCCCCTTATGTGCTGTGACACCAAGCCCCTCCCCCTTATGTGCTGTGACACCAAGCCCCTCCCCCTTATGTGCTGTGACACCAAGCCCCTCCCCCGTATGTGCTGTGACACCAAGCCCCTCCCCCTTATATGCTGTGACACCAAGCCCCTCCCCCTTATGTGCTGTGACACCAAGCCCCTCCCCCTTATGTGCTGTGACACCAAGCCCCTCCCCCGTATGTGCTGTGACACCAAGCCCCTCCCCCTTATGTGCTGTGACACCAAGCCCCTCCCCCTTATGTGCTGTGACACCAAGCCCCTCCCCCGTATGTGCTGTGACACCAAGCCCCTCCCCCTTATGTGCTGTGACACCAAGCCCCTCCCCCATATGTGCTGTGACACAAAGCCCCTCCCCCGTATGTGCTGTGACACCAAGCCCCTCCCCCTTATGTGCTGTGACACCAAGCCCCTCCCCCTTATGTGCTGTGACACCAAGCCCCTCCCCCATATGTGCTGTGACACCAAGCCCCTCCCCCATATGTGCTGTGACACCAAGCCCCTCCCCCTTATGTGCTGTGACACCAAGCCCCTCCTCCTTCTGTGCACTGTGCACTTTCCCACTCCACAGACACCAAGCCCCTCCCCCTTATGTGCTGTGACACCAAGCCCCTCCCCCATATGTGCTGTGACACCAAGCCCCTCCTCCATATGTGCTGTGACACCAAGCCCCTCCCCCGTATGTGCTGTGACACCAAGCCCCTCCCCCGTATGTGCTGTGACACAAAGCCCCTCCCCCGTATGTGCTGTGACACCAAGCCCCTCCCCCTTATGTGCTGTGACACCAAGCCCCTCCCCCTTATGTGCTGTGACACCAAGCCCCTCCCCCATATGTGCTGTGACACCAAGCCCCTCCCCCATATGTGCTGTGACACCAAGCCCCTCCCCCTTATGTGCTGTGACACCAAGCCCCTCCTCCTTCTGTGCACTGTGCACTTTCCCACTCCACAGACACCAAGCCCCTCCCTCTGCCACTCACAACAACAAAGATGAAAGATCATTTCTTCCCCTCTGATGAACAGTTTCAACTCGCTATTTGCATTTGAGGTTTGGTCCAAAAGAATCAGTCATATGGACACCGAAACTCATTACGACATTATTTTACTGTAATAGAGGAGAAGTTAACCTTTGTAATGATACCCTTTTTCATGTCTCAACTCCCAAAATGTTGAACAGAGCAGATCCTACTAAAATGGGAGTATCAATGAACATTGTGGAAAATTAATGCTCAGTTTGTCGCATGCAGTATTGCAGTACCAGGTACAGCTAGCAGAAGTTTAGCCACAGACAGTGATGTGCTAGCTGTCTGGTCTGTGTTTTATAATACCACATACCGCTAGCAGAAGTTTAGCCACAGACTTATAATGACCATCGTTGTGTTTGGAGGAAAAAGGGGGTTGATTGCAAGCTGAAGAACACCATCCCAACCGTGAAGCACGGGGGTGGCAGCATCATGCTGTGGGGGTGCTTTGCTGCAGGAGGGACTGGTGCAATTCACAAAATAGATGGCATCATGAGGAAGGAAAAATATGTGGATATATTGAAGCAAAATCTCAAGACATCAGTCAGGAAGTTAAAGCTTGGTCGCAAATGGGTCTTCCAAATGGACAATGACCCCAAGCATACTTCCAAAGTTGTGGCAAAATGGCTTAAGGACAACAAAGTTAAGGTATTGGATTGGCCATCACAAAAAAAAAGTGTGTGCGAACAAGGAGGCCTACAAACCTGACTCAGTTACACCAGCTCTGTCAGGAGGAATGGGCCAAAATTCACCCAACTAATTGTGGGAAGCTTGTGGAAGGCTACCCGAAACGTTTGACCCAAGTTTAACAATTTAAAGGCAATGCTACCAAATACTAATTGAGTGTATGTAAACTTCTGACCCACTGGGAATGTGATGAAAGAAATAAAAGCTGAAATAAATCATTCTCTCTGCTATTATTCTGACATTTCACATTCTTAAAATAAAGTGGTGATCCTAACTGACCTAAGACAGGGAATTGTTACTAGGATTAAATGTCAGGAATTGTGAAAAACTGAGTTTAAATGTATTTGGCAAAGGTGTATGTAAACTTACGACTTCAACTGTATATCAGGAATTGGCAACTTGTTCTCATTCTGAGAAATAAGCATCTTCTTATCCAGGTAGACCACTTCTTTTCAACATTTTGTGACAGACAGGAGAGTGTATTAAAAACAGTTCAACTGTTCTTCTTTGTTAGCAAGCAAATAGATCCAAGTTGGCTAAAAGATTAGCTGGCTACGCCGTAGCACGTGGGCTTGGCTAAAAGATTAGCTGGCTACGCCGTAGCACGTGGGCTTGTGCTTGAGAGATTGTTTATAAGACGTGTTCATTTTCTATAATGCTACCAGAAGTTGGTCATTATTAGTGGATGTGCATTTTGCATAGTTCTGGTAAATTTTTTAACAAAAAGGCATTTATTTATGATTATCGGAAAAAAAGCAGGTTAAACTATTTTGATAAAATAATTAAATTATTATTATGGTTGTGGAAGGCTTATATTTATCCGAAGTATGATTTTAGAAGCCCTGAATTCATTAGATTATTCCTGCTGTTTGAAATCCAGTGTACAGTATTGACCATTAATTGTGCAACAAAGCATTTTTGGAGAAAATGTTTTAAAAAATCAAGATATATATCGTGAATCGCTCATAAGTTTGAATAAAATGGATCTGATTTTTAAGCCATGTCACCCAGTGTGTGTTAGGCAGTCCAGTCTCACCCAGTGTGTGTTAGGCAGTATTCTCACCCAGTGTGTGTTAGGCAGTATGCTCACCCAGTGTGTGTTAGGCAGTATTCTCACCCAGTGTGTGTTAGGCAGTATGCTCACCCAGTGTGTGTTAGGCAGTATTCTCACCCAGTGTGTGTTAGGCAGTCCAGTCTCACCCAGTGTGTGTTAGGCAGTATGCTCACCCAGTGTGTGTTAGGCAGTATGCTCACCCAGTGTGTGTTAGGCAGTATGCTCATCCAGTGTGTGTTAGGCAGTATGCTCACCCAGTGTGTGTTAGGCAGTATGCTCACCCAGTGTGTGTTAGGCAGTATGCTCACCCAGTGTGTGTTAGGCAGTATGCTCACCCAGTGTGTGTTAGGCAGTATGCTCATCCAGTGTGTGTTAGGCAGTATGCTCACCCAGTGTGTGTTAGCCAGTCCAGTCTCACCCAGTGTGTGTTAGGCAGTATGCTCACCCAGTGTGTGTTAGGCAGTATGCTCACCCAGTGTGTGTTAGGCAGTATGCTCACTTAGTGTGTGTTAGGCAGTATGCTCACCCAGTGTGTGTTAGGCAGTATGCTCACCCAGTGTGTGTTAGGCAGTCCAGTCTCACCCAGTGTGTGTTAGGCAGTATGCTCACCCAGTGTGTGTTAGGCAGTATGCTCACCCAGTGTGTGTTAGGCAGTATGCTCACTTAGTGTGTGTTAGGCAGTATGCTCACCCAGTGTGTGTTAGGCAGTATGCTCACCCAGTGTGTGTTAGGCAGTATGCTCACCCAGTGTGTGTTAGGCAGTATGCTCACCCAGTGTGTGTTAGGCAGTATGCTCACCCAGTGTGTGTTAGGCAGTCCAGTCTCACCCAGTGTGTGTTAGGCAGTATGCTCACCCAGTGTGTGTTAGGCAGTAAGCTCACCCAGTGTGTGTTAGGCAGTCCAGTCTCACCCAGTGTGTGTTAGGCAATATGCTCACCCAGTGTGTGTTAGGCAGTATGCTCACCCAGTGTGTGTTAGGCAGTATGCTCACCCAGTGTGTGTTAGGCAGTATGCTCACCCAGTGTGTGTTAGGCAGTATGCTCACTTATTGTGTGTTAGGCACTATGCTCACCCAGTGTGTGTTAGGCAGTATGCTCACCCAGTGTGTGTTAGGCAGTCCAGTCTCACCCAGTGTGTGTTAGGCAGTATGCTCACCCAGTGTGTGTTAGGCAGTATGCTCACCCAGTGTGTGTTAGGCAGTATGCTCACTTAGTGTGTGTTAGGCAGTATGCTCACCCAGTGTGTGTTAGGCAGTATGCTCACCCAGTGTGTGTTAGGCAGTATGCTCACCCAGTGTGTGTTAGGCAGTATGCTCACCCAGTGTGTGTTAGGCAGTCCAGTCTCACCCAGTGTGTGTTAGGCAGTATGCTCACCCAGTGTGTGTTAGGCAGTATGCTCACCCAGTGTGTGTTAGGCAGTCCAGTCTCACCCAGTGTGTGTTAGGCAGTATGCTCACCCAGTGTGTGTTAGGCAGTCCAGTCTCACCCAGTGTGTGTTAGGCAGTATGCTCACCCAGTGTGTGTTAGGCAGTATGCTCACCCAGTGTGTGTTAGGCAGTCCAGTCTCACCCAGTGTGTGTTAGGCAGTATGCTCACCCAGTGTGTGTTAGGCAGTATGCTCACCCAGTGTGTGTTAGGCAGTATGCTCACCCAGTGTGTGTTAGGCAGTATGCTCATCCAGTGTGTGTTAGGCAGTATGCTCACCCAGTGTGTGTTAGGCAGTATGCTCACCCAGTGTGTGTTAGGCAGTATGCTCACCCAGTGTGTGTTAGGCAGTATGCTCACCCAGTGTGTGTTAGGCAGTATGCTCATCCAGTGTGTGTTAGGCAGTATGCTCACCCAGTGTGTGTTAGCCAGTCCAGTCTCACCCAGTGTGTGTTAGGCAGTATGCTCACCCAGTGTGTGTTAGGCAGTATGCTCACCCAGTGTGTGTTAGGCAGTATGCTCACTTAGTGTGTGTTAGGCAGTATGCTCACCCAGTGTGTGTTAGGCAGTATGCTCACCCAGTGTGTGTTAGGCAGTCCAGTCTCACCCAGTGTGTGTTAGGCAGTATGCTCACCCAGTGTGTGTTAGGCAGTATGCTCACCCAGTGTGTGTTAGGCAGTATGCTCACTTAGTGTGTGTTAGGCAGTATGCTCACCCAGTGTGTGTTAGGCAGTATGCTCACCCAGTGTGTGTTAGGCAGTATGCTCACCCAGTGTGTGTTAGGCAGTATGCTCACCCAGTGTGTGTTAGGCAGTATGCTCACCCAGTGTGTGTTAGGCAGTCCAGTCTCACCCAGTGTGTGTTAGGCAGTATGCTCACCCAGTGTGTGTTAGGCAGTAAGCTCACCCAGTGTGTGTTAGGCAGTCCAGTCTCACCCAGTGTGTGTTAGGCAATATGCTCACCCAGTGTGTGTTAGGCAGTATGCTCACCCAGTGTGTGTTAGGCAGTATGCTCACCCAGTGTGTGTTAGGCAGTATGTTCACCCAGTGTGTGTTAGGCAGTATGCTCACTTATTGTGTGTTAGGCAGTATGCTCACCCAGTGTGTGTTAGGCAGTATGCTCACCCAGTGTGTGTTAGGCAGTCCAGTCTCACCCAGTGTGTGTTAGGCAGTATGCTCACCCAGTGTGTGTTAGGCAGTATGCTCACCCAGTGTGTGTTAGGCAGTATGCTCACTTAGTGTGTGTTAGGCAGTATGCTCACCCAGTGTGTGTTAGGCAGTATGCTCACCCAGTGTGTGTTAGGCAGTGTGCTCACCCAGTGTGTGTTAGGCAGTATGCTCACCCAGTGTGTGTTAGGCAGTCCAGTCTCACCCAGTGTGTGTTAGGCAGTATGCTCACCCAGTGTGTGTTAGGAATTAAGCTCACCCAGTGTGTGTTAGGCAGTCCAGTCTCATCCAGTGTGTGTTAGGCAGTATGCTCACCCAGTGTGTGTTAGGCAGTATGCTCACCCAGTGTGTGTTAGGCAGTCCAGTCTCACCCAGTGTGTGTTAGGCAGTATGCTCACCCAGTGTGTGTTAGGCAGTAAGCTCACCCAGTGTGTGTTAGGCAGTCCAGTCTCACCCAGTGTGTGTTAGGCAGTATGCTCACCCAGTGTGTGTTAGGCAGTATGCTCACCCAGTGTGTGTTAGGCAGTCCAGTCTCACCCAGTGTGTGTTAGGCAGTATGCTCACCCAGTGTGTGTTAGGCAGTCCAGTCTCACCCAGTGTGTGTTAGGCAGTATGCTCACCCAGTGTGTGTTAGGCAGTATGCTCACCCAGTGTGTGTTAGGCAGTATGCTCACCCAGTGTGTGTTAGGCAGTATGCTCACCCAGTGTGTGTTAGGCAGTATGCTCACCCAGTGTGTGTTAGGCAGTATGCTCACCCAGTGTGTGTTAGGCAGTATGCTCACCCAGTGTGTGTTAGGCAGTCCAGTCTCACGCAGTGTTTTCCATCATCGCTGGCCTTCGTATAAATAGCCAATAAGACTAATTGTAAGCCGGCTACTTTTCCAACTTCATACTGGACTTTGCTAAAGGCCCGTAGATCTCTAAATTACTTCCTTTTTGTTTACAAGGCCCTACTTCATAAACTTCCATCTTATCTAACTTTGCTGTTGAAGTATAGTTGGCTAACCCTTTCACAGGATTGCTTAACTCAAGGTTGCTAGGGTCCCCACCGAGCTGGGTAAATCTGCTTTTAGTTTTAATGCACCGTACAGTGAAGAGGCGATTCCGGGATGCTGACCTTCTAGGCAGAGTTGCAAAGAAAAAGCCTTATCTCAGACTGGCCTATAAAAAGAAAATATTATGATGGGCATATATATATACAGTGGGGAAAAAAAGTATTTAGTCAGCCACCAATTGTGCAAGTTCTCCCACTTAAAAAGATGAGAGAGGCCTGTAATTTTCATCATAGGCAGTATGTCAACTATGACAGACAAATTGAGGGAAAAAAAATCCAGAAAATCACATTGTAGGATTTTTTATGAATTTATTTGCAAATTATGGTGGAAAATAAGTATTTGGTCACCTACAAACAAGCAAGATTGCTGGCTCTCACAGACCTGTAACTTCTTCTTTTATAGGCTCCTCTGTCCTCCACTCGTTACCTGTATTAATTGCACCTGTTTGAACTTGTATCAGTATAAAAGTCACCTGTCCACAACCTCAAACAGTCACACTCCAAACTCCACTATGGCCAAGACCAAAGAGCTGTCAAAGGACACCAGAAACAAAATTGTAGACCTGCACCAGGCTGGGAAGACTGAATCTGCAATAGGTAAGCAGCTTGGTTTGAAGAAGTGGGGGCAATTATTAGGAAATGGAAGACATACAAGACCACTGATAATCTCCCTCGATCTGGGGCTCCACGCAAGATCTCACCCCGTGGGGTCAAAATGATCA
Source organism: Coregonus lavaretus (assembly GCF_964263955.1). Lineage (NCBI taxonomy): Eukaryota > Metazoa > Chordata > Actinopteri > Salmoniformes > Salmonidae > Coregonus > Coregonus lavaretus. The sequence goes on from NW_028163992.1 coordinate 7,737, forward strand.
CAAGAACGGTGAGCAAAAATCCCAGAACTACACGGGGGGACCTAGTGAATGACCTGCAGAGAGCTGTGGCCAAAGTAACAAAGCCTACCATCAGTAACACACTACGCCGCCAGGGACTCAAATCCTGCAGTGCCAGACGTGTCCCCCTGCTTAAGCCAGTACATGTCCAGGCCCATCTGAAGTTTGCTAGAGTGCATTTGGATGATCCAGAAGAGGATTGGGAGAATGTCATATGGTCAGATGAATCCAAAATAGAACTTTTTGGTCAAAACTCAACTCGTCGTGTTTGGAGGACAAAGAATGCTGAGTTGCATCCAAAGAACACCATACCTTCTGTGAAGCATGGGGGTGGAAACATCATGCTTTGGGGCTGTTTTTCTGCAAAGGGACCAGGACGACTGATCTGTGTAAAGGAAAGAATGAATGGGGCCATGTATCGTGAGATTGAGTGAAAACCTCCTTCCATCAGCAAGGGCATTGAAGATGAAACGTGGCTGGGTCTTTCAGCATGACAATGATCCCAAACACACCGCCTGGGCAACGAAGGAGTGGCTTCGTAAGAAGCATTTCAAGGTCCTGGAGTGGCCAAGCCAGTCTCCAGATCTCAACCCCATAGAAAATCTTTGGAGGGAGTTGAAAGTCCGTGTTGCCCAGCGACAGCCCCAAAACATCACTGCTCTAGAGGAGATCTGCATGGAGGAATGGGCCAAAATACCAGCAACAGTGTGTGAAAATGTTTGACCTGTGTCATTGCAAACAAAGGGTATATAACAAAGTATTGAGAAACTTTTGTTATTGACCAAATACTTATTTTCCACCATAATTTTTAAATAAATTCATAAAAAATCCTAAAATGTTATTTTCTGGATTTTTTTCCCTCTTTTTGTCTGTCATAGTTGACGTGTACCTATGATGAAAATTACAGGCCTCTCTCATCTTTTTAAGTGGAAGAACTTGCACAATTGGTGGCTGACATAATACTTTTTTCCCCACTGTACAGTGGGGAGAACAAGTATTTGATACACTGCCGATTTTGCAGGTTTTCCTACTTACAAAGCATGTAGAGGTCTGTAATTTTTATCATAGGTACACTTCAACTGTGAGAGACGGAATCTAAAACATAAATCCAGGAAATCACATTGTATGATTTTTAAGTAATTCATTTGCATTTTATTGCATGACATGAGTATTTGATACATCAGAAAAGCAGAACTTAATATTTGGTACAGAAACCATTGTTTACAATTACAGAGATCATACGTTTCCTGTAGGTCTTGATCAGGTTTGCACACACTGCAGCAGGGATTTTGGCGCACTCCTCCATACAGACCTTCTCCAGATCCTTCAGGTTTCGGGGCTGTCACTGGGCAATACGGACTTTCAGCTCCTTCCAAATATTTTCTATTGGGTTCAGGTCTGGAGACTGGCTAGGCCACTCCAGGACCTTGAGATGCTTCTTACGGAGCCACTCCTTAGTTGCCCTGGCTGTGTGTTTCGGGTCGTTGTCATGCTGGAAGACCCAGCCACGACCCATCTTCAATGCTCTTACTGAGGGAAGGAGGTTGTTGGCCAAGATCTCGCGATACATAGCCCTATCCATCCTCCCCTCAATACGGTGCAGTCGTCCTGTCCCCTTTGCAGAAAAGCATCCCCAAAGAATGATGTTTCCACCTCCATGCTTCACGGTTGGGATGGTGTTCTTGGGGTTGTACTCATCCTTCTTCTTCCTCCAAACACGGCGAGTGGAGTTTAGACCAAAAAGCTCTATTTTTGTCTCATCAGACCACATGACCTTCACCCATTCCTCCTCTGGATCATCCAGATGGTCATTGACAAACTTCAGACGGGCCTGGACATGCGCTGGCTTGAGCAGGGGGACCTTGCGTGCGCTGCAGGATTTTAATCCATGACGGCCTAGTGTGTTACTAATGGTTTTCTTTGAGACTGTGGTCCCAGCTCTCTTCAGGTCATTGACCAGGTCCTGCCGTGTAGTTCTGGGCTGATCCCTCACCTTCCTCATGATCATTGATGCCCCACGAGGTGAGATCTTGCATGGAGCCCCAGACCGAGGGTGATTGACCGTCATCTTAAACTTCTTCCATTTTCTAATAATTGCGCCAACAGTTGTTGCCTTCTCACCAAGCTGCTTGCCTATTGTCCTGTAGCCCATCCCAGCCTTGTGCAGGTCTACAATTTTGTGCCTTCTTAAAAGTTAATTTGTGGAATTTATTTCCTTCTTAATGCATTTGAGCCAATCAGTTGTGTTGTGACAAGGTAGGGGGGGTATACGGAAGATAGCCCTATTTGGTAAAAGACCAAGTCCATATTATGGCAAGAACAGCTCAAATAAGCTAAGAGAAACAACAGTCGTCAATACGGAACATTTCAAAGAACTTTGAAAGTTTATTCGAGCGCAGTCACAAAAACCATCAAGCGCTATGATGAAATTGGCTCTCATGAGGACAGCCACAGGAATGGACGACCCAGAGTTCTCTGCTGCAGAGGATAAGTTCATTAGAGTTACCAGCCTCAGAAATTGCAGCCCACATAAATGCTTCACAGAGTTCAAGTAACAGACACATCTCAACATCAACTGTTCAGAGGAGACTGCGTGAATCAGGCCTTCATGGTCGAATTGCTGCAAAGAAACCAATACTAAAGGACACCAATAATAAGAAGAGACCTGCTTGGGCCAAGAAACACGAGCAATGGACATTAGACCGGTGGAAGTGTGTCCTTTGGTCTGGAGTCCAAATTTGAGATTTTTGGTTCCAACCACTGTGTCTTTGTGAGATGCGGTGTGGGTGAACGGATGATCTCCACATGTGTAGTTCCCACCGTAAAGCATGGAGGAGGTGGTGTTATGGTGTGGGGGTTCTTTGATGGTGACACTGTGTGATTTATTTAGAATTCAAGGCACACTTAACCAGCATGGCTACCACAGCATTCTGCAGCGATATGGCATCCCATCTGGTTTGGGCTTATTGGGACTATCATTTGTTTTTCAACAGGACAATGACCCAACACACCTCCAGGCTGTGTAAGGACTATTTTACCAAGATGGAGAGTGATGGAGTGCTGCATCAGATGTCCACAATCCCCCGACCTCAACCCAATTGAGATGGTTTGGGATGAGTCGGACGGCAAAAAGAAAAATCAAATACCTTATTTACAAGTATTCAGAACCTTTGCTATGAGACTCAATTGAGCTCAGGTGCATCCTGTTTCCATTGATCATCCTTGATGTTTCTACAACTTGGAGTCCACCTGTGGTAAATTCAATTGATTGGACATGATTTGGGAAGGCACACACCTGTCTATATAAAGGTCCCACAGTTGACAGTGCATGAGGTTGAAGGAATTGCCCGTAGAGCTCCGAGACAGGATTGTGTTGAGGCACAGATCTGGGGAAGGGTACCAAAACAATTCTGCAGCATTGAAGGTCCCCAAGAACACAGTGGCCTCCATCATCAGTTTGGAACCACCAAGACTCTTCCTAGAGCTGGCCACCCGGCCAAACTGAGCAATCGGGGGAGAAGGGTCTTGGTCAGGGAGGTGAACAAGAACCGGATGGTCACTGACAGAGCTCTAGAGTTCCTCTGTGGAGATGGGAGAACCTTCCAGAAGGACAACCATCTCAGCAGCACTCCACCAATCAGGCCTTTATGGTAGAGTGGCCAGACGGGCTGTCATGTGCCTTTTACTGAGTGGCCACAGTGTATGTAAACTTCCGACTTCAACTGTATTTGCTCCTGAGAGTCTCATCTTTCCATAGAGGGGTAACAGTTTGTAGGCCAAACCGTTCGGCCACTACAGATGTTTTCATGAGAAGACCAATCTTTGGGATGTGGACAAACACCACTCTAGCTTTGGGATGTCTCCTGGTCTGCCAAACACCACTCTAGCTTTGGGATGTCTCATGGTCTGCCAAACACCACTCTAGCTTTGGGATGTCTCATGGTCTGCCAAACACCACTCTAGCTTTACACCACTCTAGCTTTACACCACTCTAGCTTTGGGATGTCTCATGGTCTGACCAACACCACTCTAGCTTTGTCACCTTTCATCACAGATGCGGAAGTGCGACATCGGCGGATGCATCCAATGCAACAAAAAAATAGATGATCTTTAGCTTAAAGATGGAGATATTCCAATGTTCCCGACATCGACATGTATTTCTTTATACTACTGATATAGGCTCATTCATATATTTTCAATCAGAATGATTTTTTAAATAAAGATAAGCATTATTGTTAGATTAAAGGACTAACTCTGGTAGGCCTAAAACATTCTTCCTCATCTCAAGTCCAACTGTGGGAGCCGGTGGGTACTGCCTTGAGAGGCCTGCAGTAGTTAATTATAGCCATACCACACCACACCTTTATTTGGGTAATATCAAAATTAAGTCAAGTCATTGTTTATAGGAAAAATACAAACAGGTTATTATATTGTGACATTAAATTAAGTTCAGCATCCTGTCCTCTTTGGTTTTTCCTTTTCATGGTTTGAGTCATTCTATTATACTGCTTCAAACACAACGTTACAGCTGGAACTTCATTTGGCCAATGAAAATGGCTCAACATAATGTTCATTTGGCCAATGAAAATGGCTCAACAGAATGAAACCGTCCAAAAAGCTTTGCACAGGCTAGGCCTATATTACAGTTCTTACCAATAGATGCCTTCCCCTACAAATGACAGCAACAGGCTAAGGATATTTATTTTACAACAGGCCTACTTTTACCCTTAAACTAAATACAGAGCACTAAATAAAGAGACAGTTACAACTTAATTTAGCCAACAAAAATGTCAGAACAAAACTGAACACTTTTTGCATATGCTATTTAAAAACCCCTAGAGTCGATGTCCCCGCCCCTGTGGACATCTAATTAGCATAATATAAAAATCCCCATCAAAATCTGTCAGTTTAAGCTAGAGATCTGTTTGAGATAGCTAGAGATATCTGTTTGAGATAGCTAGAGATATCTGTTTGAGATAGCTAGAGATATCTGTTTGAGATAGCTAGAGTTATCTGTTTGAGATAGCTAGAGTTATCTGTTTGAGATAGCTAGAGTTATCTGTTTGAGATAGCTAGAGTTATCTGTTTTAGATAGCTAGATATCTGTTTTAGATAGCTAGATATCTGTTTTAGATAGCTAGATATCTATTTTAGATAGCTAGATATCTATTTTAGATAGCTAGATATCTATTTTAGATAGCTAGATATCCATTTTAGATAGCTAGAGATATCTGTTTTAGATAGCTAGAGATATCTGTTTTAGATAGCTAGATATCTGTTTTAGATAGCTAGATATCTGTTTTAGATAGCTAGATATCTATTTTAGATAGCTAGATATCTATTTTAGATAGCTAGATATCCATTTTAGATAGCTAGAGATCTGTTTTAGATAGCTAGAGATCTGTTTTAGATAGCTAGAGATCTATTTTAGATAGCTAGAGATCTGTTTTAGATAGCTAGAGATCTGTTTTCGCATTGGATGCGTCTCAATTCACTGGATCCGCCGATGTCGCACTTCCTCATCTGCGGTTAAAGGTGACAGAGCTAGAGCGGTTAAAGGTGACAGAGCTACAGCGGTGTTGGTCAGACCAGGAGACGTCCCGAAACTCTGTCTTCTCACAAAATCGTCTGTAGCATCCGAACGGTTTGGCCTACAAACTATTATCTATGGAAAGATTAAATCTTACAAACATGTACATGTCGGTACGAACACATACATGGTGGTTGTTTTGCTTTAGGACGTCCACATGCCTCACAAGACTCATCTGAAGGTCCCCCAGTACCAGTTGAAATAATTAATGGACGTATATATGGAGACTGTTTAGTGCCAAGAATAAGGGGTTAAATACATGTACAAAAAAGTTCAAACGTTTCCTGATCTTTCTCTCAGAGATAGGACAGACACTTCATACTTCAAGGTTCTTAAAATTGAAAATCAAATAGCAATTCCATATAGCTTAGTAGAGCCCCCCCCTCATCTTCTCATCTTTGTCCACCCACAGAGGACAATCCCCTTGTCGGCTTCTTTTCACTATACACTTTCTCCTCTAACTTTCACTTAAATGAAAAATAACTACATCTTCGCAATCAACAGTAGCCTTGATCTTTCTCTCTCAGCATGTGAGGTGAAGAGCCGAAACAGTTTCAGCTGGACATAAGCTATATGTTTTATTGAGTTGTAATTGGCTGACAGACATGCTCGCGCAGTTCTCATCACACAGAGAACAGGTCCAGTTGGTAAAAACATTTTAATTGCACATACCAGAGACCTGTGCAATTTTTATTTTATTTTTTCTATAATTTTTTTATATTTTCTTATCCAGAGCGACTTACAGGAGCAATTAGGGTGAAGTGCCTTGCTCAAGGGCACAGACATATTTTTCACCTAGTCGGCTCGGGGATTAGAACCAGTGACCTTTCGGTTACTGGCACAACGCTCTTACCCACTAAGCTACCTGCCGCCAATTATATTAGACCTGACCCAGATCCGAGACAAAAGTCAGAATTTAGGACCCGGACCTGCTCGTTCCCGCTTTGGATCTCGTTATTTCAGGTCTATTGAAACCGTGAAGACCTCTAATTTAAGGTAATGGTGTTGCGATAATAGGATAAGGTAATGGTGTTGTGATAATAGGATAATGTAATGGTGTTGTGATAATAGGTTAAGGTAATGGTGTTGTGATAATAGGATAAGGTAATGGTGTTGCGATAATAGGATAAGGTAATGGTGTTGCGATAAAAGGTTAAGGTAATGGTGTTGTGATAATAGGTTAAGGTAATGGTGTTGTGATAATAGGATAAGGTAATGGTGTTGCGATAATAGGATAAGGTAATGGTGTTGTGATAATAGGATAAGGTAATGGTGGGGCGGCAGGTAGCTTAGTGGGTAAGAGCGTTGTGCCAGTAACCGAAAGGTCGCTGGTTCTAATCCCCAAGCTGACTAGGTGAAAAATCTGTCGATGTGCCCTTAAGCAAGGCACTTAACCCTAATTGCTCCTGTAAGTCGCTCTGGATAAGAGCGTCTGCTAAATGACTAAAATGTAAATGTAAATGTAAATGTGTTGCGATAATAGGATAAGGTAATGGTGTTGTGATAATAGGATAAGGTAATGGTGTTGTGATAATAGGATAAGGTAATGGTGTTGTGATAATAGGATAAGGTAATGGTGTTGTGATAATAGGATAATGTAATGGTGTTGCGATAAAAGGTTAAGGTAATGGTGTTGTGATAATAGGTTAAGGTAATGGTGTTGTGATAATAGGATAAGGTAATGGTGTTGCGATAATAGGATAAGGTAATGGTGTTGCGATAATAGGATAAGGTAATGGTGTTGTGATAATAGGATAATGTAATGGTGTTGCGATAATAGGATAAGGTAATGGTGTTGTGGTAATAGGATAAGGTAATGGTGTTGCGATAATAGGATAATGTAATGGTGTTGCGATAATAGGATAAGGTAATGGTGTTGTGGTAATAGGATATTTAAGATAATCATCTCAGTTAATGAAACACTATATTATTCTGCCCCATTGCTAAATGGCTATCTGAGCTGATACACTAACTATAGCAAATGGATAGCTACTCTAATTGAGGCTATAGCAATTGATTGGTAATCACACACACTCCAGGTCTGAGAGCTTAGGGCGGTGCCCCAGTCGAGTCCTGGAGGCTGTGAAAAAGCTGTGATAACACTCTGAGAATGCTGCCGCAGCCCAACTGGGAGCATAAACACACTGCTGGATCCTGAGATGAGGCCCATTTGCACTTCTGAGACATATTTAACCCATATGCTGTCTGCATGAACATGTATTTTAACCACATTTACCTCCTTTGTGTGTGTGGATGAAGGTTAGTAATTGTCAGACGCTGCAGAGCGAAGCAGGAACGCCTGTTCAATGACTTCAGCTCCAGGTCTGCCTCCACACACACAGTCCCAAAATAACTCTACAAATAGACAGAACCGAACCTTATCCAAAATAAGATTGCTCGAATATATTAAACTTTATCCAAAATAAGATTGAATATTCCAGCAAACTTTATTCAAAATAAGTTTTGTTGCGTTCCCAGCAAGAAAACCAAAAACGTTGCTCAAACAGAAGGGGGAACTAACAAAGTCACAGACCAACAACCAAAATGAAACGCAGGTGTTAACCCTCCACATCTATCAAGACAACTAAAGGAGTTAACCCTCCACATCTATCAAGACAACTAAAGGTGTTAACCCTCCACATCTATCAAGACAACTAAAGGAGTTGACCCTCAACATCTATCAAGACAACTAAAGGTGTTGACCCTCCACATCTATCAAGACAACTAAAGGAGTTAACCCTCCACATCTACCAAGACAACTAAAGGTGTTGACCCTCAACATCTATCAAGACAACTAAAGGTGTTGACCCTCCACATCTATCAAGACAACTAAAGGAGTTAACCCTCCACATCTACCAAGACAACTAAAGGTGTTAACCCTCCACATCTATCAAGACAACTAAAGGAGTTAACCCTCCACATCTATCAAGACAACTAAAGGAGTTAACCCTCCACATCTATCAAGACAACTAAAGGAGTTAACCCTCCACATCTACCAAGACAACTAAAGGAGTTAACCCTCTGCATCTATCAAGACAACTAAAGGTGTTGACCCTCCACATCTATCAAGACAACTAAAGGAGTTGACCCTCCACATCTATCAAGACAACTAAAGGAGTTGACCCTCCACATCTATCAAGACAACTAAAGGTGTTAACCCTCCACATCTATCAAGACAACTAAAGGAGTTAACCCTCCACATCTATCAAGACAACTAAAGGTGTTGACCCTCCACATCTATCAAGACAACTAAAGGAGTTGACCCTCCACATCTATCAAGACAACTAAAGGAGTTGACCCTCCACATCTATCAAGACAACTAAAGGCGTTAACTATCCACATCTATCAAGTCAACTGGAGCAGCACAGGTGAAACACCTTCCCACTAAGGAGATGGCAACCAGCACAGGTGTAACACATACTGACTAACGAGGTGAGACCAATCGGTGCGCCCTGTGTGCTAACGAGCTATACATGCTAAAGTTCAACCTGAAAATATACATAGAAAAACCAAAGTCTGTAACTCCTTCCCCCTTAAGACAAATACATCCTATATTTTGGTTGGAGAAGTTTGCTCACCACCAACTGAAAACAACTTCCATTACACAACATAATCAACTTAAATGTGTTGCTACTTAAATGCATAGCCTTGTCCAATATAAATTGGCTATCAATCATTAAATACAAGACAAAAACACATTTTTTCTATTTTTTTATGTTTCTTTCTATAGTTGCTTAAAACAAGTTTTGAAAAACCTCATGTATGCTTCTATAACTCTGGACTGAGCCCAAACAAAAATGAATCTCCAAAACAGCAAAACGTGCAGTCAAAATAGTGAGCTACACAATGGCTAAAAACATTTACATTGACATTTTAGTATTTTAGCAGATGTTCTTATCAAGAGCGACTTACTTAGTGCATTCATCTTAAGATATTACTGGCTCAAATAGTCGACCAATCAGCCTGTTACCAACCCTTAAACTTTTGGAAAACGTGTTTGACAAACAACTTTCAGCATGCTTATAGGGAAGGACATTCAACAAGCACAGCACTTACACAAATGACTGATGATTGGCTGAGAAAAATTGATAATAAAAAGATAGTGGGGGCTGTTTTGTTACACTTCAGCGCGGCTTTTGACATTATTGATTAGTCTGCTGCTGGAAAAACGTATGTGTTATGGCTTTACACCCCCTGCTATATTGTGGCTAAAGAGTTACCTGTCTAACAGATCACAGAGGGTGTTCTTTAATGGAAGCCTTTCCAACATAATCCAGGTAGAATCAGGAATTCCCCAAGGCAGCTGTCTAGGCCCCATACATTTTTCCATCTTTAGTAATGACATGCCACTGGCTTTGAGTAAAGCCAGAGTGTCAATGTTTGTGGATGACTCAACACTATACTCGTCAGCTACTACAGTGACTGAAATGACTGCAACACTTAAAAGAGCTGCAGTTAGTTTCAGAATGGGTGGCAAGGACTAAGTTAGTCGTAAATATTTCAACAACTAAAAAGCGTTGTATTTGGGACAAATCATTCACTAAACCCTAAACCTCACCTAAATATAGTAAAAAATAATGTGGAAATTGAGCAAGTTTAGGTGACTAAACTACTTGGAGTAACCCTGGATTGCAAACTGACATGGTCAAACATGTTGATACAACAGTAGCTAAGATGGGGAGAAGTATGTCCATAATAAAGCACTGCTCTACCTTAACAACACTATCAACAAGGCAGGTCCTACAGGCCCTAGTTTTGTCACACCTGGACTACTGTTCAGTCATGTGGTCAGGTGCCACAAAGAGGGACTTAGGAGAATTACAATTGGCTCAGAACAGGGCAGCACGGCTGGCCCTAGGATGTACACAGAGAGCTAACATTAATAATATGCATGCCAATCTCTCATGGCTCAAAGTGGGGGAGAGATTGACTTCATCACTACTTGTTTTTGTAAGAAGTGTTGACATGCTGAATGCACCAAGCTGTCTGTTTAAACTACTGGCACACTGCTCAGACACCCATGCATACCCCACAAGACATGCCACCAGAAGTCTCGTCACAGTCCCCAAGTCCAGAACAGACTATGGGAGGCGTACAGTACTACATAGAGCCATGACTACATGGAACTCTATTCCACATCAGGTACAGTGGGGAAAAAAGTATTTAGTCAGCCACCAATTGTGCAAGTTCTCCCACTTAAAAAGATGAGAGAGGCCTGTAATTTTCATCATTGGTACACGTCAACTATGACAGACAAAATTAGAAATCACATTGTAGGATTTTTTATGAATTTATTTGCAAATTATGGTGGAAAATAACTATTTGGTCAATAACAAAAGTTTCTCAATACTTTGTTATATACCCTTTGTTGGCAATGACACAGGTCAAACGTTTTCTGTAAGTCTTCACAAGGTTTTCACACACTGTTGCTGGTATTTCGGCCCATTCCTCCATGCAGATCTCCTCTAGAGCAGTGATGTTTTGGGGCTGTCGCTGGGCAACACAGACTTTCAACTCCCTCCAAAGATTTTCTATGGGGTTGAGATCTGGAGACTGGCTAGGCCACTCCAGGACCTTGAAATGCTTCTTACGAAGCCACTCCTTTGTTGCCCGGGCGGTGTGTTTGGGATCATTGTCATGCTGAAAGACCCAGCCACGTTTCATCTTCAATGCCCTTGCTGATGGAAGGAGGTTTTCACTCAAAATCTCACGATACATGGCCCCATTAATTATTTCCTTTACACGGATCAGTCGTCCTGGTCCCTTTGCAGAAAAACAGCCCCAAAGCATGATGTTTCCACCCCCATGCTTCACAGTAGGTATGGTGTTCTTTGGATGCAACTCAGCATTCTTTGTCCTCCAAACACGACGAGTTGAGTTTTTACCAAAAAGTTCTATTTTGGTTTCATCTGACCATATGACATTCTCCCAATCCTCTTCTGGATCATCCAAATGCACTCTAGCAAACTTCAGACGGGCCTGGACATGTACTGGCTTAAGCAGGGGGACACGTCTGGCACTGCAGGATTTGAGTCCCTGGCGGCGTAGTGTGTTACTGATGGTAGGCTTTTGTTACTTTGGCCCCAGCTCTCTGCAGGTCATTCACTAGGTCCCCCCACGTGTGGTTCTGGGATTTTTGCTCACCGTTCTTGTGATCATTTTGACCCCACGGGTGAGATTTTGCGTGGAGCCCCAGATCGAGGGAGATTATCAGTGGTCTTGTATGTCTTCCATTTCCTAATAATTGCTCCCACAGTTGATTTCTTCAAACCAAGCTGCTTACCTATTGCAGATTCAGTCTTCCCAGCCTGGTGCAGGTCTACAATTTTGTTTCTGGTGTCCTTTGACAGTTCTTTGGTCTTGGCCATAGTGGAGTTTGGAGTGTGACTGTTTGAGGTTGTGGACAGGTGTCTTTTATACTGATAACAAGTTCAAACAGGTGCCATTAATACAGGTAACGATTGGAGGACAGAGGAGCCTCTTAAAGAAGAAGTTACAGGTCTGTGAGAGCCAGAAATCTTGCTTGTTTGTAGGTGACCAAATACTTATTTTCCACCATAATTTGCAAATAAATTCATAAAAAATCCTACAATGTGATTTTCAGGATTTTTTTCCTCAATTTGTATGTCATAGTTGACGTGTACCTATGATGAAAATTACAGGCCTCTCATCTTTTTAAGTGGGAGAACTTGCACAATTGGTGGCTGACTAAATACATTTTTTCCCCCACTGTATCTGATGCAAGCAGTACAATTTGATTTAAAAAACTGATACAAATGCACCTTTGGGAACAACAGGGACTGTGGAGAGAGCACATGCATACATACACATGTACATTGTAATATGGTGGTATTATACTTTTTGTATTGTAGATATGTATATATTTTTGTTTTATTTGTGACGTAAAGTGCCTTAATGTGTTTGGACCCCAGCAAGAGTAGCTGCTGCCTTGGCAGCAGCTAATGGGGATCCCTAATTAAAACAAATACTGATAACCCATCAGGTTCCTCTACTCTGGGTTCCTTACGAACGACAGGATTTGTCATGACGTTGCCTCCAGCCAAATCGTTTCCCAAAATGAATGAGATCCCCTTCACCGGCAGGCTAGGCCTCACTCCAACGACAACGGAACCAGAAATAAGATCAGATACTCAAGTTCCACATTATACAAAATAACTTCCATGCAACCCATCTCCACGCCTTGAACTAACACACTGTAACCAGTGTCTGAAGTGTCAGACAAAGGCAAAACACCCTCCAACATGAAGGATTGTGCCACCCCAGTGTCTCGCAGTATCTTCACCGGTTTCTTAAAAGTGTCGCCACTCTGCAGAGACACGAACCAGTCTGAAACAAGGGGTTCATACACATCTGATCCAAAATCTTGTTTAGGAGATACACCAGTCCCAACCAGAGACTTAATGGGCTGGAGTGCTCCTACAAGAAGAAACAGCTTTTTCTCTTTCTCATTTTACTGTTTCAATTTAGGACACAGACAATGTGTCCTTTCTCACGGCAGTAATGATAAACTGGCGGATACAAAAAAAGTTCTGCCGATCTTTATCTTTGGGCGCTGTAGAAATGGACTGAAACCTCTCAGTAGGAGGTGACTTCTCTGGATTGTTTTTTGGGTAGGGATAACTACTGGGTGCCTTGTCTGTGAAGGCTAGTTTTATGTGTCAACACAAAGTTATCTGCCAGAACTGCAGCTTTCTCAAGAGTGAGATCCTTGTGCTCATAAAAGTTGGTCGCAACCCTTTGGTGAAGGCAATTCTTGAACTGCTCGTGAAGTATGACTATTTAAATCCAAGGTCCTTGACCTCTTGAGAACCACACCACCGATCAAAAATACATCTTTGTTCCCTTGCGAACTCAACATGGCTTTGTGATAGTCTTTCGTAATTTATGGAACTGTTGTCTGTATGCCTCTGGGACCAACTCGTAAGCCTGAAGGACAGCAGCTTTTACAGTGTCATAAACTGAACTCTGGTCAAGAGATAAAGTGGCGTACACTTTCTGAGCTTTTCCCCCAAGAACACTTTGGAGGATGTGTGACCAAATATCTCGCAGCCATTTTAGGGATGTGTCAATCTGCTCATACAGTAAACTATACATCCAACCCTTTTTCACTGAAAGGCGGTACAAGCCGGCTGTTCGGACCAAGATCAAACTCTGTTGAGGACGTCCTGACTGGATTTGGAGAGTTTCAACATCTCTCTTAATCTCATCCTCACGTTCCCTTTCCGTGTGCTCAAACTCTAATTTATTTTGCTCCAATTTTGCCGTTACTTCTAACTCTCGCAGAGACAGGAGTCTACAGGAGTCTACAGGACTCTACAGGAATCAACAGGAATCGACAGGAGTCTACAGGACTCTACAGGAATCGACAGGAGTCTACAGGAATCGACAGGAGTCTACAGGAAACGACAGGAGTCTACAGGAGTCTACAGGAATCTACAGGAGTCGACAGGAATCTACAGGAATCGACAAGAGTCGACAGGAGTCGACAGGAGTCTACAGGAGTCGACCTATTACCTGTAGGATCCTTTTCAACCTCCCTTTCCGGAAGGATTTCTCCCTCCACCAAACCAGCACCGATCAACACTTTGACTACTGCTTTTGGATCGGCAGATGCCACTTTGAGCAGATTGTATATTTATCTTTTCCACAACTGCTTCTGAAAGTCCATGGCCTTTTTAATAGCCTGTTTATGCAACTTAAAAAGGATTCCACCGATCTTAGAACCCCTCAGGGAGGATGTTAGTGACAGAAACTACCACAAAAGTGTATTTTGAACACTCACATTTCTGGGCACAGCAGAGCATCAGTGTAGGTGATTAGAGCGACTACCATACTCATGGGAAACAAGATCGCGGACGAGCCCCCATTTTCTTACGTTCCCCAGCAAGAAAACCAAAAAATGTTGCTCAAACAGAAGAGGGAACTAACAAAGTCACTGACCAACAACCAAACTGAAACAGGCGGGGTTTTAGGAGGAGTTCTGAAAGACACTCATGGGGGTGTCCACTGAAAGTTGACTAGCAACAACACCTGGAACCTAAAAGACACCCACCATGTCCTCCCACTAAATGTGCCCAAGAAAAGGCAAACTAAAGAAAAACACACACCAAACTTAAAGACAGGAAACCCCCTGGTTAGAGTCCCTTTTGCAGCATTCACTTTCTTCCGCTATATTGGTGGCAACGTTGGGATCACATCCAGCTCACGTCTAGTTATGTGATCTAGTGGTGGGAAGCATTCTGT
>NW_028163991.1:5000-12500 GCF_964263955.1 Coregonus lavaretus
TGCTTCCTGTCTACAAGCAGAAGGTCAAACAGGAAGTACCCGTGACGCGCTCCGTTGAGAAATGGTCCTCCGAATCGGAGGCTATGCTACAGGACTGCTTTGCTAGTGCTGACTGGAATATGTTCCGGGACTCCGCCGATAGCATCGACGAGCTAACCACCTCGGTCACCGGCTTCATTAGGAAATGCATTGCCAACATTGTTCCCACAGTGAAGGTGCTTCCCCAATCAAAAGCCCTGGATTAACACAGAGGTTGGCGAAAAACTAAAGGACAGGGCTACCGCACGCACAGGGCTACCGCACACACAGGGCTACCGCACACACAGGGCTACCGCACACACAGGGCTACCGCACGCACAGGGCTACCGCACGCACAGGGCTACCGCACACACAGGGCTACCGCACACACAGGGCTACCGCACATACAGGGCTACCGCACACACAGGGCTACCGCACACACAGGGCTACCGCACGCACAGGGCTACCGCACGCACAGGGCTATCGCACGCACAGGGCTACCGCACACACAGGGCTACCGCACGCACAGGGCTATCGCACGCACAGGGCTACCGCACACACAGGGCTACCGCACACACAGGGCTACCGCACACACAGGGCTACCGCACGCACAGGGCTACCGCACGCACAGGGCTACCGCACACACAGGGCTACCGCACACACAGGGCTACCGCACACACAGGGCTACCGCACACACAGGGCTACCGCACACACAGGGCTACCGCACGCACAGGGCTATCGCACACACAGGGCTACCGCACACACAGGGCTACCGCACGCACAGGGCTACCGCACACACAGGGCTATCGCAGCCAACACATAAGCTACGTCTGAGGACACAAACAGTACAAGAAGTCCCGCTACGACCTCTGCAGAGTCATCAAACGAGCAAAAGGACAATATACTGTAGGAACAAGGTGGAATCATATTACACAGGCGCCGACGCCCCCTGCTGCATGTGGCAGGGGCTACAGGCCATTACAGATCACAAAGGAAGACCCAGCCGTGATCTGCCCAACGACGCCTCTCTACCAGACCAACTCAATGCATTTTATGCATGCTTCGAAAAAAAAAAAACACTGAGCCATGCACGAGCGTCCCCGCCGACCCAGGGGACTGGGTGATCTCGCTCTCCGAAGCGAGTAAGGTTTTTAATCAGGTCAACACTCGCAAGGCCGCAGGGACAGACGGATTTCTCAGAGCATGCGCAGAACAGCTGGCAGACATATTCACGGGCATTTTCAACCTCTCCTTGTCCCAGTCTGTATTCCCCACGTCTCAAGCTGACCACCATCATTTCTGTTCCCAGGAACTCTAAGGCTACCTGCCACAATGACTACCGCCCTGTAGAACTCACATCTGTAAACACTTTGAAAGGCTGGTCATGGCACACATCAACGCCATCATCCCAGACACCCTAGACCCACTCCAATTTGCATACCACCCCAACAGATCCATAGAGGATGCAATATCAATTGCACTCCACACTGCCCTCACCCACGTAGATAAGAGGAATACCTATGTGAGAATGCTGTTCATTGACTACAGCCCAGCGTTCAACACCATAGTGCCCTCCAAGCTCGCCACCAAGCTTGGGACCCTGAGTCTAAACACCTCCCTCTGCAACTGAATCCTGGACTTCTTGATGGGCCGACCTCAGGTCGGCCCATCACCTCCGACACGCTGACCTTCAACACGGGGGTGCTTAGTTCCCTCCTGTATTCTCTGTTCACCCACGACTCCAACACCATCATCAAGTTTGCTGACGACACGACGGTGGTAGGCCTGATCACCGGCAACTATGAGACAGCCTACAGAGAGGAGGTCAGTGACCTGGCAGTGTGGTGCCAGGACAACAACCTCTCCCTCAACATCAGAAAGACCAAGGAGCTGATTGTGGACTACAGGAAAGGGCCACCATCCACTTCGACAGGGCTGCAGTGGTGGAGAATTTCACATTCCTTGGTGTACTTAAAAATGGTCCAGGACTTAAAATGGTGCACACACACGCAAACAGTCATGAGGAAAGCGACAGTGCCCCTTCCCCCTCAGCAGGTTGAAAAGATTTGGCATGGGGCCTCAAATCCTCAAAAAGTTCTACAGCTGCACCATTGAGAGCATCTTGACTGGCTGCATCACCGCTTGGTATGGCAATAGCACCACCCTGGATCGCATGGCGCTACAGAGGGTTGTGCGGACAGCCCAGTACATCACTGGGGCCATGCTCCCTGCCATCCAGGACCTCTATATCAGAGCTCCCTGCCATCCAGGACCTCTATATCAGAGCTCCCTGCCATCCAGGACCTCTATATCAGAGCTCCCTGCCACCCAGGACCTCTATATCAGAGCTCCCTGCCATCCAGGACCTCTATATCAGAGCTCCCTGCCATCCAGGACCTCTATATCAGAGCTCCCTGCCATCCAGGACCTCTATATCAGAGCTCCCTGCCACCCAGGACCTCTATATCAGAGCTCCCTGCCATCCAGGACCTCTATATCAGAGCTCCCTGCCATCCAGGACCTCTATATCAGGTGGTGTGAAAGGAGGGCCAGTAAAATTGTTAAAGACTCCAGCCGCCCTGTTCTCTCTGTGGTAGTGGAGCAACAAGTCTGACACCAACAGGCTCCTGAACAGCTTCTATCTCCAAGCCATAAGACTGATAAATAGATAACAGAATGGCTACACGGACTATCTGCATTGACCCTTCTATTTTATTTCTATTTTTGCACTGACTCTTTGCACACACTCCAACACACACACACACACACACACACACACACACACACACACACACACACACACACACACACACACACACACTCCAACACACACACACACACACACACACACACACACACACACACACACACACACACACACACACACACACATTCATACTGATTCTATACACACGCACACACATACAGTGCTATGAAAAAGTATTTGCCCCCTTTCTAATTTTCTCTACTTTTGCATATTTGTGATACTGAATGTTATCAGATTTTCAACCAAAACCTAATATTAGATAAAGGGAACATAAGTGAACACATAACACAACAATTACATATGTATTTCATAAACAAAGTTATGCAACACCCAATTCCCCTGTGTGAAAAAGTAATTGCCCCCTTACACTCAATAACTGGTTGTGCCACCTTTAGCTGCAATGACTCCAACCAAATGCTTCCTGTAGTTGTTGATCAGTCTCTCACGTCGCTGTGGAGGAATTTTGGCCCAGTCTTCCATGCAGAACTGCTTTAACTCAGTGACGTGTGGGTCAAGTCCTGCCACAACATCTCAATTGGGATTAGGTCTGGACTTTGACTAGGCCATTCCAAAACTTCCAATTTGTTGCTTTTTAGCAATTTTCATGTAGACTTGATTGTGTGTTTTGGATCATTGTCTTGCTGCATGACCCAGCTGCGCTTCAGCTTCAGCTCACAGATGGATGGTCTGACATTCTCCTGTAGAATTCTCTGATACAGAGCAGAATTCATGGTTCCTTCTATTAAGGCAAGTCGTCCAGGCAGCAAAGCATCCCCAAACCATCACACCACCACCACCATGCTTGACCTTTGGTATGATGTTCTTACTGTGGAATGCAGAGTTTGGTTTTCGCCAGGCATTACTGCCTCTCCAGTATCCCTGCACATTATAAATATGGTATTGGAACTGACCCTGGAACTGTCCCTGTATATAGCTACTGACCCTGGAACTGACCCTGTATATAGCTACTGACCCTGGAACTGTCCCTGTATATAGCTACTGACCCTGGAACTGTCCCTGTATATAGCTACTGACCCTGGAACTGTCCCTGTATATAGCTACTGACCCTGGAACTGTCCCTGTATATAGCTACTGACCCTGGAACTGTCCCTGTATATAGCTACTGACCCTGGAACTGTCCCTGTTTATAGCGACTGACCCTGGAACTGTCCCTGTGTATAGCTACTGACCCTGGAACTGTCCCTGTATATAGCTACTGACCCTGGAACTGTCCCTGTATATAGCTACTGACCCTGGAACTGTCCCTGTATATAGCTACTGACCCTGGAACTGTCCCTGTATATAGCTACTGACCCTGGAACTGTCCCTGTATATAGCTACTGACCCTGGAACTGTCCCTGTATATAGCTACTGACCCTGGAACTGTCCCTGTATATAGCTACTGACCCTGGAACTGTCCCTGTATATAGCTACTGACCCTGGAACTGTCCCTGTATATAGCTGACTTACTTTCTCCTGGTCTTCTTATTTCTATTTCTGGTGTGTTTTTGTTCTACATGACTTTATTTTATATTACTACTGATACTGATAACTGCATTGTTGGGAATGAGCTGCAAGAAAGGCATTTCACTTTACTAGTGCACGTGATAATAAAACTTTAAAACTTAAACATTTAAAGATTAAACGGAACTGAATTCAATTAGTATTTCCAGGCTTAGTAATTGCCTGAATCAGTTGTTAAGCGTCTCCTACCTCTTCCTACCAGACTGTGGTTGTTGTTCCAACATCCTTTCCTGTCTTCCTGTAAATGATCTGCTGTAACAAGACCTGAGTTCTACTGTGTATTACACTACCGTCTAACCCTGGATGCACACACACACACACACACACACACACACACACACACACACACACACACACACACACACACACACACACACACACACACACACACACACACACACACACACAGACACGAACACACACACACAGACACACACAGACACACACAGACACAAACACACACACACACACACACACACAGACACACACACACACACACACACACACACACACACACAGACACGAACACACACACACACACACACACACACACACACACACACACTCACACACACACACACACACACACACACACACAGAAACACACACACACACACACACACACACACACACACACACACACACACACACACACAGACACACACACACACACACACACACACAAACACACACACACACACACACACACACACACACACACTGTCTACGTCAACAGAACCCCTCAGAAACCACAGCAACCAGTCAGAGGAAACGGGATACTCTCTGTCTCCTTCTACTTTCCCTCTACCCCGTCATGTGTCTGTGTGTGTGTGTGTCTGTGTGTGTTTGTGTGTGTGTCTGTGTGTGTGTGTGTTCGTGTCTGTGTGTGTGTCTGTGTGTGTGAGTGTTTGTGTCTGTGTGTGTCTGTGTGTGTTTGTGTCTGTGTGTGTCTGTGTGTGTCTGTGTGTGTCTGTGTGTGTCTGTGTGTGTCTGTGTGTGTGTGTGTTCATGTCTCCCTCTACCTTTCCTCTACCTCGTGTGTGTGTGCGTGTGTTCGTGTCTGTGTGTGTGTGTGTGTGTGTGTGTGTGTGTCTGTGTGTGTGTGTGTGTGTCTGTGTGTGTGTGTGTGTGTGTGTGTCTGTGTGTGTGTGTGTGTGTGTTTGTGTCTCCCTCTACTTTTCCTCTACCTCATTGTGTCTCATTTTCTGCTGTTGTGAAATCCCCTTGATCCGTCGCAATCCCAAACACTTCACTGGGCTCAGAGAAACCAGAACCGAGAGGGGAGCGATCCTGGTCCAAAACCGCACACACCCACACACACTGTACACACTCACACACACCCACACACACTGTACACACTCACACACACCCACACACACTGTACACACCCACACACACTGTACACACCCACTGTATACACTCACACACACACACATCTACAATCAAACCCAGGCATCACAGTCTGACGCTGGTTGAGGTGGCTTGCTAGTGTTACCACATGCACAGGACTCCTGTCCAAACCCACACAATCAGTGTGTGTGTGTGTGTGTGTGTGTGTGTGTGTGTGTGTGTGTGTGTGTGTGTGTGTGTGTGTGCTCTCCCAACATCTAGACAGCCGGAACAGCCAATGAAAACCCAGGGTCTATTCCCACTAGGGGGGAATCAAGCCCCTCTCCACTTTCCTCCATAAAGACCATATGTTGATGGGCGAGGCCCTCTACTATGGCAAGACAGAAAGAGGTGTTTCTGCCCAAATCACTAACACACACATCTCTGACCAATCCATTAGCAGACCTGGGTTGAACTAGTAGTTGACATCTGTTGAATACTTTGAGCCTTTGCTTGAGCATTCCTGGAGTGCCAGACGGACTGGATTTGCACTTCAAGGACTATTCCATTGGTTCCATTGCGCCAGGCAAGCTCAATCAAGTGCAGCTAAAAGTATGAAATGTTTCAAATAAGTCTGTACTTCGGTAAGGCTGACATCCATCCAAGGCAGCGCTAGCCAAACTCAACCTCTCTATGAGCAGGGTCACGACTAGCGTCTTTTATCCTTAGTCTAGACCCTGTGTACTCATAATACTCCACACACACACACACACACACACACACACACACACACACACACACACACACACACACACACACACACCTGATTTTCCTCTGCCTTGTTTGACATTAGCCTGATTAGGAATTCTTAGGAAGTGTAGTAACCCGTCAGTAGAGGATGCCTGGTTGTTCTTTAAAAGTGCTTTCCTCTCAATCTTAAATAAGCATGCCCCGTTCAAAAAAATTCTGAACTAAGAACAGATATAGCCCCTGGTTCTCCTCAGACTTGACTGCCCTTGACCAGCACAAAAACATCCTGTGGCGTACTGCATTAGCATCGAATAGCCCCCGCGATATGCAACTTTTCAGGGAAGTTAGGAACCAATATACACAAGCAGTTAGGAAAGCAAAGGCTAGCCTTTTCAAACAGAAATTTGCATCCTGTAGCACTAACTCCAAAAGGTTTTGGGACACTGTAAAGTCCATGGAGAATAAGAGCACCTCCTCCCAGCTGCCCACTGCACTGAGGCTAGGAAACACTATCACCACCGATAAATCTACAATATTCGAGAATTTCAACAAGCATTTTGCTACGGCTGGCCATGCTTTCCACCTGGCTACCACTACCCCGGCCACCAGCTCTGCACCCTCCGCTGCAACTTGCCCATGCCCCCCCCCACTTCTCCTTCACACAAATTCAGACAGCTGATGTTCTGAAAGAGCTGCAAAATCTGGATCCCTACAAATCATCTGGCCTAGACAATCTGGACCCTGTCTTTCTAAAAAATAGCCGCCGAAATTGTCGCAACCCCTATTACTAGCCTGTTCAACCTCTCTTTCGTAACGTCTGAGATCCCCAGAGATTGGAAAGCTGCCGCGGTCATCCCCCTCTTCAAAGGGGGTGACACTCTAGATCCAAACTGTTACAGACCTATATCCATCATGCCCTGCCTTTCGAAAGTTTTTGAAAGACAAGTTAACAAACAGATCACCGACCATTTCGAATCCCACCGTACCTTCTCCGCTATGCAATCTGGTTTCCGAGCTGGTCATGGGTGCACCACAGACACGCTCAAGGTCCTAAACGATATTATAACCGCGATCGATAATAGACAGTACTGTGCAGCCGTCTTCATCGACCT